>NC_079459.1:6804891-7049891 GCF_903798145.1 Danio aesculapii | reverse complement strand
GACAATGTTTCAGATGACTGTTCAATAGCCTACAGCTAATCAATCTGTCAGATTCTGAAGTTATTCAAGCTCTAAAGAAAATTATGAATTAAAGTAAATTTGGAAATCACTACTTTCCTTTTTATTTGCTTTTTCCATGCTGTCCCAACTTTTTTCTGATTTGGGTATTTGGTATATTCTATCCCTTACCCTAACCCTAAATCCAACCCTCAGAGGAAACAATCTGTGCTTTTTGTACACTTTTACAACATCAAGTCCCTACAAGTCTGTGTACATTCAAGTTTAAGTCCCCACCAGGATATAAAAACAAGTATACACACAAACTTCTCTTTCTCTTTTTAAACTCATTCTCCTTTCTTTTTTTTCTTGTTCTCAGGCTGAAGCTCTGACTCCGGCACTGCAGGCGGAGATGGATGTAAAGGAGGCCATTCAGCTCCAGCAAGCCGAGAATGGAGAGGTGGTTCAGATCCAGATGCCAGGCACTTGAGTCGTTCACAAAAACACAAAAAAAACGATGATATTCGGCTCTAGCGCCAGTGAGACGGCCAAACCAAGGAGTGCGGCCAATCAAACTCGCATTCAAAACCCAAACCACCACCGTCAGTCAACAACTATTGACTAGATCCAAGTAAAACAAATGCAATTTGTCGTAATTTGTCAGTTCGTTTGGAAAACACTGGTCGTCCTGCACCAGTCGAAACCATCCGGGGTGCTTAGTAATGTTTAAGCAACGCTAGCTTTTCTTTTCTCTTCGGGTCAATCTGAAGTACGTCATACACAAGGATTGAGCTTGTTTACTTAGAAATTTGAGCAGGCGTGTGCTTAAACTACCATGTGTCCATTAATGTGAGCGTTACACCTTGTAGACTTCGATTATCCACTATGATGAATCCGCAGGACAGTAATATTAGCTTCGGTTCATGATTCAAGATTTTTCCGTTATACTATCCTACTTTTTTTGGGTGTGTATGTGTGTGTGTTTGTATTGGTGAAGATCTAGGGGTATTATTAAGGGCTGCCCCTGTTTCATTTATCAATAATCAATTTGTTTTCATAATAATGGTTAGTCGAAATATTATTTTTTGGTTTGTTTTGTATAGCTTTATTGTACAGAACAAAAAAAACTACTGAAAGTTTTGTGGAGCTTTTGTAGAGCAGTTTACTAATACACAGGAGAAATACGATGACGGTGCAACTGTGTTAACGTAGTATATGAAATATGTACTTTTTTTCTTATAAATATATATATATTTGTGTATGAAGGATTTGTTCAAAATGAATAAATGACACTTGTTTCCACATACGGATGTCTGAGTAACAAATAAAAGCAGCTTTACGCTTGCATGATAAACGAGTGGGGGAGAGCGAGGATGAAAGAAACGTGGGACGAAAGAGCCCTGACAACATTTGCTTACCAGGCTGTAACAGCACTTTCTTCATGCAACCCTTGATGGAGCTGCCAAATATCATGTGATTTCAAGGCCGCGTCCTGTGGTTTTTAAGGGCAAAAATATACACTCACCGGCCACTTTATTAGGTACACCTGTCCAACTGCTCGTTAATGCAAATTTCTAATCAGCCAATCACATGGCGGCAACTCAACGCATACATGGTCAAGACGATCTGCTGCAGCTCAAACCGAGCATCAGAATGGGGAAGAAAGGTGATTTAAGTGACTTTGATCGTGGCGTGGTTGTTGGTGACAGACGGGCTGGTCTGAGTATTTCAGAAACTGCTGATCTACTGGGATTTAATGCACAACCATCTTTAGGGTTTACAGAGAATGGTCTGAAATAGAGAAACTATCCAGTGAGCAAATACCTTGTTGATGCAAGATGTCAGAGGAGAATGGTCAGACTGGTTCGAGCTGATAGAAAGGCAACAGTAACTCAAATAACCACTCCTTACAACCGAAGTATGCAGGAGAGCATCTCTGAACACACAACTTGTCCAACCTTGAGGCGGATGGGCTATAGCAGCAAAAGACCACACCATGTGCCACTCCTGTCACAGGAAACTGAGGCAACAATTCACACAGGCTTAATAAAGTTGGACAATAGACGATTGGAAAAAACGTTGCCTAGTCTGATGAGTCTCGATTTCTGCTGCGACATTCAGATGGTAGGGTCAGAATTTGGCATCAACAACATGAAAGCATGGATCCATCCTGCCTTTTATCAACAGTTTAGGCTGGTGGTGGAGGTGTAATGGTGTGGGGGATATTTTCTTGACACACTTTGGGCCCATTAGTACTAGTTGAACATTGTGTCATCACCACAGCCTACCTGAGATTTGTTGCTGATCATATCAATCCCTTTATGACCACAGTGTACCCATCTTCTGATGGCTACTTCCAGCAGGATAACGTGTCATATCATAAAAAGCAAATCATCTCAGACTGGTTTCCTGAACATGACAATGAGTTCACTGTACTCAAATGGCCTCCACAGTCACCAGCTCTCAATCCAATAGAGCACCTTTGGGATGTGGTGGAACAGGGGATTTACGTTATGGATGTGCAGCCGACAAATCTGCAGCAACTGTGTGATGCTATCATGTCAATATGGAGCAACACCTCTGAGGAATATCTCCAGTACCTTATTGAATCTATGCCACAAAGGATTAAGGCAGTTTTGAAGGCAAAAGGGTAAAGTGTACCTAATAAAGTGGCCGGTGAGTGTAAATTATTGTAGCGATTCTTTTTGCCATATTACAAGTTGTATTTCTCTTTTAATTTGTCACAGTAATGATCAATCTACAGGTTATTTAGTGCAATAACACATCCTCAAGTTTGGAATCTCTGAGTTTTTCAGTTTAAAAGTAAATCGGGTTTAAATGGCAAGTGTTCCCGTGGGGACGAAAGCAACAGTGTTATTCATCTCCCCCTTCTAATAGAAAAACCTTATTGCTCTCTTCCACATTATAGTTTGCAGTGTTTCAATTTAGATGTTTTACAAAATTAATGCATATTGCCAATAACAATAAAACATACTCAAAAATTGTAGAAAATGTTAACATTTTGCATTGGTGGATTGCTTTTGAAATATTTGATGGAGCTGAAATTTAAAATGAAATTGCCGTTTAATATTTTTTCAAAGATAAAAGACAGAATATGTTTGCAGTGAACACTAACAAGGTCATAGTCATGTATATTTAAAATAAACAAGATTATAAATCTAGCAAATATTGTTGTGTTAACATCATCCCTGCTGATGGGGTCAAAAGTAACAATGTGTAACTCTTGTTTAAAGTGAAGTTATATTGGAGTTGTTCTACATTGAGACAAAACAACACCTGAATTTGATAGGGCAATCTTAACCACAGCAAAAATACATTTCTGCTAAAAACATTATCTTTTAAAATTAGGTTTTTATTAAAAACGGTACTTGCGTTTATAACCCCGCTCTCCCCTATGATATAGTCACATTTGACAAATTTTGTTTGTGTAGCAATATATGATGCAGAAGAAACACTTAAAAAATGACGTTAGCTGTTTGTACAAACTAGAGGTCTGTAGCGTGGCATTGCAGACCTCTAGTTCAAACTTCTTATTTAAAATGAGCTGAAACAACACACTTCACAATTGTTTTTTGGGAACAACTTACTGGTTTTATGTTTAATCCACTTCAATTTGTTAAAACTTCATGTTGTCTCAACACAAATCAATTGTGTGGAACCCAACAATTTTAACAGTGAAGCAAACAGCTTTTTGATATTCTGTTTTATACAATTCACTTAATTTTCACTTATGGAGAAGAATTGCACTTGCAAAACTGACGTGATGCATTTGGCCACACTTTTGAAACACAAAACAAATTCCTACTGTATGTATGATATTATGTTATGATTTTGGTGCAAGTGACCACATTGTAATAATGAAACGCTTTTTCTTAAAAAAACAAATCAAATTTTTGACACAAAACTCCCAAACACACAAATTCCTATAAAGATGATTACATTTCAGTTCTGAAATTTTGCATGTGACTTCATTGTAATGTACAACACTTTTTGACAGGTCATAGCATTTTATTTTTCTAAGTGTCGGGTGACAAAACGGCCTGGGTGTGAGATTATGGGAATTTGAAATTCTGCAAAATTTGCTACAAACATTTCCTACAGTACAGCGTAGCCGAATTGCCTGTCTATTCTTATTTGGATCATTATTTTAGGATACTTTTGACTCATTTGATTAATGTCTCAATTTGGGTTTATTTGTTTATTTATCTATTTTTTATTCAGTCTAGTGGTTTATAAAATGTATGCTTTACTAAAATGATAGGTCTTTAATCTAGTTTTGAATGGGTCTGAGCCTCGACGTTATCAGGAAGGCTATTCCAGAGTATAGGAGCCATAAATGAGAAGGCTCGACCTCCTTTAGTAGACTTTGCTATTCTCGGTACTACCAGAATCCCTGAGTTTTGAGATCTTAAAGAGCGAGTTGGATTGTAGCGAGACAGAAGGTTGGTTAGATAAATAGGAGCTAGATTATTTAAAGCTTTATATGTAAGAAGAAATATTTTATAATCAATACGGAACTTAACAGGCAGCCAGTGTAAGGAGGATAAAATTGGGGTGATGTGATCATATTTTCTAGACCTGGTAAGAACTCTGGCAGCTGCATTTTGTACTAGCTGAAGTTTGTTAATAGAGGATGCTGGGCAACCAGCAAACAGAGCATTACAGTAATCCAGCCTAGAAGTCATAAAAGCATGAACTAGCTTTTCTACATCTCAGATGGATAGCATAGTTCATAACTTCTACTATGGAGGTCAATGGTAATGGATTTCTAACATTTTTCAAAATATCTTATATTGTGTTAAAAAAAACGTATAAAATTATGGAATGACTTGAAAGTGATTAAATATACATTTTTGAGTGAACTACCCATTTAAATCTGCTATTCAAGAGTTCACACTTAGATATTGTTTGACAACTGTTAGCAGGTTTGGCATGCTGTCCCGGGAGAGAACCCTGAGCTCGGAGATAGGTGAGCCCAGGGCTCCCGCCTGGTCCATAGAGCATATGCGGGGAGTACGAGATCAGGTGGTTCTCGAGAGCTCCCCGTGGTAAGAGGAAGAAAAGGAGGAGAAGGGGTGGATGGGGGGTTTCTTCGGAAAACGAAGATAAGAGAGTAGTTCTAGCTAGGCTACTTATAGTGAGTTGGGGTTAATCTGATTGGCTAACTAGTGAATGTAAATGAGTGGCCAGCTGCGGTCAATCATATCACGTGCTCCTCTCGAAATTAGTTTGAAAACTTCACTTATTTTAACATCACAACAGAAAATTTGTATAAATTTCATACAAAAATCAAAAACATTTTTATATTTCTCTTTTAAAACTTGTCAAATTTGCTACATTCAAACTATAAGTTGAAGATCTGCGCAAAATATTCAGTAATGCAAATATTCTAGGGCAATAAAATTCATACATTTTGAGCAAACCAAACTAACACTATAATTTTGAGAGTTTTTCATTCATTCATTCATTTTCTTTTCGGCTTAGTCCCTTTATTAATCCGGGGTCGCCACAGCGGAATAAACCGCCAACTTATCCAGCACGTTTTACGCAGCGGATGCCCTTCCAGCCGCGACCCATCTCTGGGAAACATCCATACACACTCATTCACACTCATACACTACTGACAATTTAGCCTACCCAATTCACCTGTACCGCATGTCTTTAGACTGTGGGGGAAACCAGAGCACCCGGAGGAAACCCACGCGAATGCAGGGAGAACATGCAAACTCCACACAGTAATGCCAACCGACCCAGCTGAGGCTCGAACTGGCGACCTTCTTGCTGTGAGGCGACAGCACTACCTACTACCACTTTCTGATTTTTTCCCATTTTTAAGTTGGTTGAAATTCAAAAGAAAAACATAAATGTAAAGTGCATTATAATCAAATATTATATATCAAATCAAATATAATTACAGCTTTCTCTATCCTAGTAAGCCACGAGGACACATAGTTCACACACTTTAGTTTAGTTTCCTGATAACGGCCCATATACTGCACAGAATTCAGAGCCGTTCCAAAAAAAGCCATTATGCACAAACATTATTGCAGATTAAGTGTCGGCGTTGATTTTGTACTGAGCCACTGAACAGTCATCGCATGCATTATGCTTTAATGATCACGTGCTAACCATTGGGATTGATTAGAAGCAAGCGGTGATTCTTTATAGTTGCTATGTTTCTTTTATATTTATATGATCTGCTTCACTTGACCAGAACACCAGTGAGAATCATGGGATTGTTTTTGGTTTCTTAGATCACCACATATTCTCTCTAGAGCCCCCCAAAAAACTCCTACTCAGCCTCCCTCGTCTCTAATGGGACCCAGTCAAACTCTCCCTTACTCTGTGTATTAAAAAATAAACATGGATGGAATATCCCAGATCTTAACCGTCTGGACTTTCTAAGGTCATGGGGAAGCTACAAGACGCACTTGTGAGTTGCTAACTCATCCTCTCCCGCTTCTGTTGGCTTTCCTCAAACGGTTTGCATCACTGGGGCTGGGCTGAGGATAATACAAGACGTTTTTCCCACGCGCACTGTAGCATAATGGTGTATTTTGGATGGCGTGCAGCAAATGACTAGCATCAACGTTGATAAAAACATCTCTCTATTTCCTTTTGTTTTCCTTTGGTCTCAAAGTCTCCAATTACTCGTCTTCTGTAAGCCATCCATCCAATCCTCTTAAAGAAACACTTCTCTTTTTTGGGGAAATAGAACTTCCCTACAGCTAAACAGTTGAGTTTATTTGATTCGATTAAAAAATGTTCGGGTCTGGCGGAAGCACTTTTAGCTTAGCTTAGCATAGATCATTGATTCGGATTGGACCATTAGCATCTCGCTCAAAAAAGAGACTCAATGATATTATGGAGCACTGTTACATAGCTACATTTACATATTATGCATTATATTATTGCAGCTATGGTGCTGCAGCAAAGTTCCTTGATTATTACGCCAGAATGAACGTATAGTTACTATCAATATTGACCTATAAAATAGCAACTTTACATTTTATGTATGTCTTAGTGCATGATGTGACTACAGAAGAGTCTGGTTTTAAATAGGAAAATTATCGAAACTTAAATTTTTTGAGTGAGATGCTAATGGTCTAATCTGAATCAATGATTTATGCTAAGCTAAGATAAAGGTGCTCCCACATAACTCGCATATTGGCTGAATGCATTAAAAAAAATGGCAGCTCTAGGGGAGTTTCCAAAAAAAAAGTGGAGTGTTCCTTTAAGGTATCCATCGCTTACATCATCGTTTTCCCCCAGTTTGTTTTTCTCACTTGTTCTCATCCTCCTACTTGTTTCTAGGGTCGTGTCTGGTGATTTTTTATTTATTTTTGCTTCTTTGTTACCAGTCTGTTTTGGTCTTGTCAAAGCTTGGATTGCAGAGTCTCCGTAGCCTTTCTGAAATCCAACTCTGACTCCCTTTTCTCTAATAAGACCGAGACGGCATCTCCCCCATTTCAGAAGATGGATGAAAAACCCCAAGAATGTAAGATCGTAAGTCCTACAGGCTTTAGATTTAGACTGGGATTGTTGTTATAGTTAAAAATTGGGTTTGTACTTTCTGCTTTCATACCCTCATCGTATTTGTCTTCACGCTAACCAAATATTATGACCAAAAAAAGAGAATATCATTGATTATCGCCAAATAAGGCCATGTATTAAATGTTCTATATGTAATACAGTATTCCAATTCAACCCCTATACCCTCACTCACTATTCCATATTAGTTTACTAATACGTTACCTGACAAAAGTCTATCCAAGTTTTAGTAACAGCAAATAACAACTTGACTTCCAGCAGATCATTTGGTATCAGAAGTGGCTTATATGAAAGGCAAAGGCCTCTAGATTACGCTTATTTTACCGAAATAAAATATGACCATGCCTTGATTTTTAATTATTTAATTAGGACAGCAAGGTCGTACTTTGCTTAGACAAAAGGCTTGTCACTTAACAGAAATAATGTAAAGTAAAGAATATAAAGTCATGGTGAAGTGGAAACAGAATGGATATTGTGTACAACTCCCATGAGCTTGGAGGACTGCATCCATACATCTCTGTAATGACTGCATTCTTGCAGGACTCCCAGAGTTCATCAAGATTCTTTGGATTCATCTTCAATGCCTCCTCCTCCATCTTACCCCAGACATGCTCAATAATGTTCATTTTTGGTGATTGGGCTGGCCAATCCTGCAGCACCTTACCCTTCTTTGCTTTCAGGAACTTTGATGTGGAGGCTGAAGTATGAGAAGGAGCGCCATCCTGCTGAAGAATTTGCCCTCTCCTGTGGTTTATAATGTAATGGGCAGCACAAATGTCTTGATACCTCAGGCTGTTAATGTTGTCATTGACTCTACAGATCTCTCGCATGCCCCCATACTGAATGTAACCCCAAAGCGTGATTTTTCCTTCACAAAACTTAACTAATTTCTGTGAGAATCTTGGGTCCATGCAGATTCCAGCAGGTCTTCTGTAGTATTGGTGATGATTGGGATGCAGTTCAACATGATTCATCTGAAAATCTACCTTCTGCCACTTTTCCAAACGATCAACTAGAAGTCAAGTTATTATTTGTTGCTCTTACAATGCCAATCGACGACAAGACTTTTGTCAGGTAGTTTATAGTTCATTCAACAAAGTTGTAATTAAGCAAGTGAGTAAATTTGAGTGCATCAGAAGCGATGCTGTTGTGTTTGTGCTTTGCTGGTTGATATAGATAAAATAAATATTTAAAAATTTTAAAGTTTAACAATTAAATAAAGATTTATTTAGAAACTTACACTGACAGGATTTTGCTGCGGACGCCATCTTGTGGTCAGATGTGGACATTCCTTTCATGTGCGAACACTCACAGTACATTATAGGTATTCCTTAAGTGTTGAGTGTAGATTGGTGTACACTCGTTATGATCCAGTATGATTTCGTCCACCTTTACCAGTGGCTGTTCCCTCAAATGGTGCACTATTTAAGGGTATAGGGGCGATTTCGGTTTTAGCCTAGGTTTTAGATTCTACAAATGCATTGAATAATGTAATATGTTTGCACATATTTGCTAACATACCTGTATATCCAACACAACCTCACGGAAATTTGTAATTTTTGGATTTAGTGGCTAATCCGTACTAATTTGTGCGATCCAATTCGAACAATTTAGTACGATTTGCTCATCCCCCAATGATGGTTGGGTTTAGGGGTGGGGTTAGGTGCCACGCCTCCTTTTTAAAATCTTACAATTCGTATGAATTAGCCACTAAACTGACAAAACGTAAAATACTTACGTTTTCTCGCGAGATCAGGCTGGTACATCTAAAAAATTAAAAATGTGCATTCCGTGTAAGAATGTCTGTCTCTGTTTTGGCCTGTGTAACCCCGCCCACTGCTATTTAAGCCAATTGTATTTCAGCACCCTGGGTTGCCAGTTGATGGAAAACTAACATATTTAATTTCAGTCATGGAAGCTGCCAAAAAGAACTCAGAGAACATTCTACCCATACTAAAACAAGTGTGTGATCAGTGGTATGTTCGTATGTTTGAGAGACAGCTTAATAAGACAAAAGTTTCAAAACTAATACAGATCTGGCTACTTTACAGG
Source organism: Danio aesculapii (assembly GCF_903798145.1). Taxonomy (NCBI): domain Eukaryota; kingdom Metazoa; phylum Chordata; class Actinopteri; order Cypriniformes; family Danionidae; genus Danio; species Danio aesculapii. The sequence goes on along the minus strand of NC_079459.1, from coordinate 7,040,270 downwards.
TAAGTAATTAGCTGAAGTTAGCTGATGGCTGCTTGTACAAATATAAGTAAATCAACACAACTGTGATTATCATTGTGATAACATTTTAAGACAAACGAGTAAGCAAAGCTGTGACAACTGTCAGAGAAAAAATATGAAAACTTGGCAAAATTCAAACACAAAATGCGTTTTGATGATACAAAAAGCAAAAAAAAAAAATCAATCTTGGTCGAATTTTTTTAATGCTGGATAAACGTTTTGGAGGCAGTGTGTAAATGTGATTAACACAATGTAAGTGTGGAGGGGTAAACTAGCTGCTATGCAGATGATACTCAATTATATATTTCAACTAAACCTGACGAGACGTCTAATCTGTCCAAGCTAACTGAGTGTATTAAAGATGTTAAAGACTGGATGACCAACAATTATCTTCTCTTAAACTCAGACAAAACAGAATTATTACTTATTGGGCCTAAATCCTGTACACAGCAGATCTCACAACTCGATCTACAATTAGAGGGATACAAAGTTAGCGTTAGCTCTACTATAAAAGATCTGGGTGTCATATTAGACAGCAATTTAACTTTTAAAAATCATATATCCCATGTCACAAAAACTGCTTTCTTTCATCTGAGAAATATCGCTAAGTTACGAAGTATTCTATCCATCTCAGATGCAGAAAAGCTAGTCCATGCTTTTATGACTTCTAGGCTGGACTACTGTAATGCTCTGTTTGCTGGCTCCCCAGCATCCTCTATTAACAAACTTCAATTAGTACAAAATCCAACTCGCTCTTTAAGGTCTCAAAACTCAGGGCTTCTGGTAGTACCTAGAATAGCAAAGTCGAGTAAAGGAAGTCGAGCCTTCTCATTTATAGCTCCTAAACTCTGGAATAGCCTCCCTGATAACGTCCGAGGCTCAGACACACTCTCCCAATTCAAAACTACATTAAAGACCTATCTGTTCAGTAAAGCATACACTTAGTGCACCACTTAGGGGGCTTCCATACAGGTTATGCATCTTGTTGATATACACTGTGAACATCAGCTACGCTAATTATTTTCTTTATTCTCCATTTCCACCTGGGGATACTCTTCCCGAGGCCCTCAGACTATGCAGAGTCACTGATTCGATCCAAGACCAACGACGAGATGATCCCAAGGTTTTTTATATCCTGGACCTGGCCGAATCCTGAGCAGCTACTGTGGTGGTCATGGAGGAGTGGAGAACATGAGACTGATTCCTGTGACGCTCCAGAGACAGACGAGTCTTCGCTGAGGCCAGCTTCCAGCCTCCGCCACTGAGACTCCAGCTCTGCACAAGACGTTTGGCCAGCGGAGAAATTAAAACGGTCATGCCCAACTGAGCCTGGTTTCTCTCAAGGTTTTTTTTTCTTCACTTCCGCCTTTAGTGAAGTTTTTTTCCCTCTCCGCTGTCGCCACTGGCTTGCATGGTTCGGGATCTGTAGAGCTGCGCATCGTTGGATTTGCTCTTCAGTATTTGGACTCTCAGTAGTGATTTTTAAACCACACTGAACTGAGCTAAACTGAACTGAACTTAAACACTACAAACTGAACTACACTGTTCCTATTTACTGTTACCTTTTATGTGAAGCTGCTTTGACACAATCTACATTGTATAAGCGCTATACAAATAAAGGTGAATTCAATTGAATTGAATTAAACGTACTGTATAACTGCTGTTTATCATATCGGTAACAACAGTAAAAGAAAAATATGAAAATTTGGCAAAATTCAATCACAAATTTTAATCAAATTGTCAAAACACCTCTCAAAATGCTTCTATTTATGTGAAAAATGGACCAAATCGTACACAATCCAAATGTTTTGATGATGAATGAAAGTTTTGAAGACAGTGTGTAAATGTGATGAACAATGTACAGAGGTGCAAAGGAGTCATTGCTGTTTATCACACCGTAACCGTAAATGAAAAATACGGAACTTACCAATATTCAAACACATTGAGTTCAATTACATTTAGTAATTTAGGAGACACTTCTGTCCAAAGTGACTTACAAATGTGGAGAATTTGAAAAAGGTGGCTTGCCATCTCGTTGAAGGAAAGTCCTTACCTCAGGTGGAGGAGGTCAAGCATGTTGGGGTTTTGTTCATGAGTGAGGGAAGGAAGGAATGTGAGATTGACAGGCGGATCGGTGCAGCAGCAGCAGTAATGCGGTCGATGTACCAGTCCATTGTGGTAAAGAAAGAGCTCAGCCGAAAGGCAAAGCTCTCGATATACCGGTCTAACTACGTACCTACTTTTACCTTTGGTCATGACTGAAAGCACAAGATCTCAGACACAAGCGGCCAAAATGAGTTTTCTTCACAGGGTGGCAGGGCACACCCCTATAGATAGGGTGAGGAGCTCTGTCACCCGTGAGGAGCTCGAAGTCAGCTGAGGTGGCTCGGGCATCAATTTTGGATGGCTCCTGGACGCCTACCAAGGGAGGTGTTCCAGGCATGTATATGTCTATGATTGACTGGGTCTCTTGGCTGGTCTGGGAACGCCTCGGGATCACGCCCCGGAGAAGCTGTGGAGGATGTGTCTGGAGAGAAGGAAGTCTGGGGTTTTCTCCTGAGACTGCTGTCCCCACGACCTGGCCCTGGATAGAGTGGAAGAAAAAGAATGAATGAAAGTTTCGGAGGCAGTGTGTAAATGTGAATGCATGTAAACATGAACCACGTGCTAAACACAACACAAACAGAACACAAGACACGAGCACACGATAAATCAAAACACCTACCATGCACTTACAAATGTGACATGCATGTTCCGATCCCAGCGACAACCAAAACCGACTAGACTCGAGCGCATCCCGAGCACACCCAGACCTCACACGCCCGCATCAAGTGGGAGCGCGCATAATACCAAGATGGCGCTCACACAAAGACACACAATGACAGAAAATGAGTGCTCGACCTGAGAAAACTTGAGCCGAGCACAACATACAAGACATGACAGGACTAGTGTCTGGATTCTGCCACCAGAACAAGAATTAACAAGGCTGAAGTGGCAGAATCCTGACAATGTAGTGCTGAAGTGCAAACATATAAATGCTGATTATCACATCACTAACAACAGAAACGAAAATTCAAGAGTTCCCACTTAGAAATGCTTGGCATTTAAAGCAGGTTTGCCATTCTTTCCCGGGAGAGAACCCTGAGCTTTCAGATATTTGAGCCTAGGGCTCCTGCCTGGTCAATAAGCATATCAGGAGATTTGAGATCAGGTAGGTCTCGAGAGCTCCCCCTTTAGAAAAGGGAGGAAAAGGAGGAGATGGGGTGGAAGGGGGGATTCTTCCAAACGAAGATAGAGCAGTAGGAAGAAAATGATCCATTCATAGCAAACTAGGATCACTCTGATTGGATTATTACTGATTACAGATGAACGGCCAGTTGTGCTCAATCATATCACGTGCTCCTCTTGAAATTAGTTTATGAAACTTCACATGCGAAAACTTGGAAAAAATTCAATCACAAACTTATATTCAATTGTCAAAACGCTTTCTATTAATGCGAAAAACGGAAAAAATCAAACCTGATGGATAAAAGTTTTGGAGACAGTGTGTAAAGGTGAACATTTCCCATGTAAATTACCAGCCTGATCTCACAGAGAAACGTAACTACTTAACGTTTTGTCAGTTTACTGGCTAATTAGTATGAATTCATACAAGTTCAGTGGTAGTACAATGAACAATTTTAAAAGGAGATGTGGCACCAAAGCCCACCCCTAAACCCAATCGTCATTGGTGGGTAAGCAAATCGTACTAAATTGTACGAATGAGATTGTACGAATTCATACGAATCTGCCTCTAAATCAAATAGTTACGAACTGCACTGAGACATCAATGAAATTACGAACTCTGAAGCCAAAAAACTTACAATGAATTACCAAAATAAAGTTAATTTTAATTTCGTGCAGACTTTAAGTTTGGCCAAAATACATTCCTGATGTTCTGCCACACCCCTTTACAAAAAAAAAAAAACGCAACAGAGTTCAGAAGGGACAGTCCAACATAACAGAAGCGAACCCTGAACAGACAACATGTACTGTACAACATGTTATCTCTGCTGACCTGACCTTCACCTTCATTCATATATTTTTTTATTTATCTATGCTTTATCTAAGGCAGAGCAATGATTCCTCAAGTCAAAACACGAAAGTGGTCAGTCTCCAAAAAACAAATAAAAAATTCCCCACTTGTTGATCTGATAAGCCTCTGGCAGGAGTACAGCGAACAGGAGACCAGGTCAGATTTTAAGCCCCTGATGTCCCTCAGTGGCGTATTTTATGTTTTCCGCTCCATGGCTTCAAGTTTTACGTATGATCATTGGCCTAAGCTTGTGTTTTTATGTGTGAGACATGAATTTAGAAGTTGATTTAATTTTTTCAAAAACTTCTAAGCAGAATGCAGAGTTCTGTGCTCGCAACCGTGACCTACACGCCATTTCTCAATCCATTTATCACATTATCTTTTAATAAGATTACACCTTATGTTGAAAAACGTGATTAATGGTCATAAAGTAATAACGCCGATCCAAAAAACATTACATCATTTTGACACCAAGTAACACTCCCGACTGTCCCGAAAGACTCTACTGATACTTCTCCAATTTTTCTTCTTTTATTTTTAGTTTATTATTATTATTATTATTATGATTAATGTATCAATTTTTTTTTTTTCACAAAATGTTAATATTATACTGAACAATGCAATATCAGAATTCTCATGTGTTTATGCTGTTAGACATCACAAAAAAAGAATGAAACTTTCCAACATCTTACAGTTGTCGCTACTGTAAAAAATGCTGCGTTCCACACAATTGCTTCATGTTGTCAGAACACAAATTTATTAAGTTAACTTAAATCTTTTTTACAAATTTAAGTGGAACATAAAACCAATTAAGCTGTCTTAACAAAACTTAATAATTGTGTTGTTTCAACTAATTTTAAATAAGTTGTTTGAACAAGTAGCTATATTATTATTTAATAATTATTATATGAGTGTATGTGCAGTTTGTCGGGTATGTGTCTGCAAACGTTTTAAGATTATTCATCAGTATTTTTGGGGGGTTATTTTGTGTTCGTTATTTATTTATGTTATTTTTTTCCAAAGAAATATACTTACAGTTAAAGATTCTTCTGCATTTTGGGCCTATAGTAACATTTAAACATAAATTAAAAAGTGCAATAATTCGCTGACTACACATACTCTGTGCTGCTTGTTCAAACTACATATTTAAAATAAATTGAAGCAACTCAATTCTTAAGTTTTTTTTTTTTTTTTGGGGGGGTAATTGTTGTATGTTCATTCCACTTCAGTTTGTAAAAGTGATTTATTTAACTTAATCAATTTGTGTTGGGACAACATCAAGGAATTGCGTGGAAACCAGCATTTTTACAGTGTATGAATGCAAGGCTGTGTTCTATTTCAGAAAACTGAGTTAATACTGTCTCTGGGTTAAGGATAAAAATAGGATTTTTTTGACAGCAATTACATCAATTACATTTTTCTAAGCCAACAAAGACAAAAACGAGCACTCACAATAACATGTAAAAAAGGTTTGCATTAAAAAAAATCGTATCTGCCATATTTAGAACAAGATCAATTTGATGACGTAATAAAATACTCTATTTAAAGATGACAATGCAGCTCCAAAATAATTAATTGTCATTTTAAACCATTGTACCGCTCCACTATGCTGCAAACCATTAGGTTTTATTAAACCACTGCATGATTGTTTATCAGTTTAAAATGTAGTATGAGCACTTGTATTAATTCATATATTTTTAAATAAACAGATAGATAGATAGATAGATAGATAGATAGATAGATAGATAGATAGATAGATAGATAGATAGATAGATAGATAGATGATCGTAATAAATTTTATTATAATTTTAAATTATATAATTTTGTTCGTATTTGTTTCATTTATGTTTAATTAACAAACGTCAATCGCATAAAGTTTGTTAGTTATGTTGGATGTAATCCAAATTGGAACGAAATTTTATATGCAATGAGAATACATCTAGTTTGTTAGGCCTAAATATTTTTGAGCGTGAATTAGCTAATCTTTGTTTTATTAACCATTTAGACTACTAGTAGTTTACTTATTGATGCCAATATTTCATTTATATTAGCCTCAATAATCATACTTCGACATACTCAAACTTTTAGACATGGAATGCTGTCCATCAGTGTAGTAGTGGTGAGGTAGAGGTTAACTGGCTCGCGCGCTGCGGTGGTTGGGCAGGCGCGGGGCTGCTGCGTTCTGACGCGGTGATGGAGAGCTCAGAGACCCGCTGCTACTCCGACAGGATCCCGCTGCCCCGGCCGGTGCTTTCCAGCGGCTTCCAGCGCTCTTCTGTCCGCCTTTCAGCGCCGAGACAGTGAATCACCGGTGAGTCCCGCTGTTTCCGCCGTCATATCTACAGCGCATGACAGATCTAGTCATGGGTAACGTAAAGCGCGCGAAGTGACGTGTTGACGCTATATGATAATCTGACAGGTTCATTGAGCAGCGTCCAGCTCGTGGACGACTTCATTACTATTTCTTCACAGAGTTTAGAAAGTTATACAAGAGTGAAGATGAGCGAGTTAAACTTTCTTTAAACACAAAGTTATCTTGGTTACTTTTGTCTGGGCACTTCAGTTTCTTGATTTTAGATGATATACATATTTTGAAGGTTTAATTCGGTATTATGATTTTACAGTAGGCTAGTAAGGACACATGCTAATGGTAAATGTTCAAGCAGTTTGACTTTTTAAGATGCAAGCACAACGTTTGTTTGGTTTTTTGGCATTACACTAAAGACTTGAAATCACACTGAAAGCATTTTTATTTTCTTTCACAACCATCAACAGAGAGTGCAGAAATTTCTCCTTAGAGAAACAGACTACATTTTATCATTTTCAGTAGTAGTTTTGCTATTAATGTAGACAAAAATAAAAATATAATGTAACAATAGCACATTATATTTCTGTGTAATAAAAATGTCACAAATGGGTGCTACTTTATTAGGTACTGTACATCTTACTATTGCTGGGTTGGACCCGCTTTCGCCTTCAGAACTGCCTCAATCCTTCGTGGCATAGATTCAACAAGGTACAGAAAACATTCCTCAGAGATTTTGATCCAAATTGACATGATAGCATCAGACAGTTACTGCAGATTTGTTGGCTGCACATCCATGATGCGAATCTCCTATTCCTCCACAAAGGTGTTCTATTGGATTGAGTTCTGGTGACTGTGGAGGCCATTTGAATGCAGTGAACTCATTGTCATGTTCAAGAAACCAGTCTGAGATGATTTGCGCTTTATGACATGGTCCGTTATTCTGCTGGAAGTAGTCATCAGAAGATGGTACACTAATCGTCATAAAGGGATGGACATGGTTAACAACAATCCTCAGGTAGGCTGTGGCGTTGACATGATGATCAATTGGCACTAATGGGCCCGAACTGTGCCAAAAAATCCCCCACACCATTATACCATTACCACCAGCCTGAACCATTGATAGAAGGTATGATAGATCCATGCTTTCATGCTGTTGACGCCGAATTCTGACCCTACCATCCGAATGATACAGCAGATATCAAGACTCATCAGACCAGGCAACTTTTTTCCAATCTTCTATTGTCCAATTTTGGTGAGCCTGTGCGAATTGTAGCCTCAGTTTCCTGTTCTTAGCTGACTTTGGCACCCGATGTGGTCTTCTGCTGCTGTAGCCCATCTGCCTCAAGGTTCGATGTATTATGCGTTCAGAGATGCTCTTCTGCATACCAGAGTTGTAACGAGTGGTTATTTAAGTTACTGTTCACTTTCTATCAGCTCGAGCCAGTCTGGCCATTCTCCTCTGACCTCCGGCATCAACAAGGCATTTGAGCCCACAGAACTGCCGCTCACTGGATATTTTCTCTTTTTCTGACTATTCTCTGTAAACCCTAGAGAAGGTTGTGAGTGAAAATCCAAGTAGATCAGCAGTTTCTGAAATACTCAGACCAGCCCGTTTGGCACCAACAACCACGCCATGTTCAAAGTCACTTAAATCACCTTTTTTCCCCATTCTGATGCTCAGTTTGAACTGCAGCAGATCGTCTTGACCATGTATGCATGACTAAATGCCTCGAGTTGCAGCCGTGTCATTGGCTGAGTAGAAATTCGCGTTAACGTGCAGTTGCACAGATGCACCTAATAAAGTGGCCGGTCAGTGTATCAATAATAACATAATTAAATGTTAATACTATTATAATAATATTAAACATTTAATTAAATTGTAGTTTTATTAGAAAACTGCATATGTCTCAATTTCACATAATACATGCTAATAAAATCCAGCAAATCAGTGGTAATTATCAAATGTAACTGAACATTTTTGAAAATATGAAACAATTGATTAGAAATTTGTGTATGTGTAGAAAAAACAGATATGTAGAAAAGCTAAATATTCAAATATATAAGTAATTCTTCAATGTTGGGCAAGCTACTTTGAAAAATGAAGTAAGCTAAGCTATTAGCTACTCTACTTAAATGTAGCTTAACTACACTGAAAGCTATGCTCTGGAAAATGTAGCAAGCTAAGCTAAAAGCTACTTGGTAAAAATAGCTTAGCTACATCTAAGCTATTTTTGTCATTTTCATTTTTAAATCGAAGCAACCTAAATCCAAGTAAATCGTATCTTAGTCATCAATAAAACTGTCAATGAAACATATGAGACAGAATTGTTCAGTTATTTACTGAAATTAATATGCTGTACTAACAAAAATGCATTATAATTTATAACAGCAAAAACAAAGAATCCATTTACCATTACATTTTTTTTTCTCCATTAAGTAGTGCATCAAATTTTGCTGTTAAACAATTTTCATCATTTTTAAGTTGAACTAATGCTGAGGGTTTCAACAGACGGCACATCAAATACACTCAAAGAAATGGTGCTAAAAGTGGTTCTTTGTCACATAATCACACACAACTTTAATATGGCACCTACTGTATAAAGTGATATATAGCTCATTGCAGCTTTGGCTTTCGATGTTTAGTTTGCGTCTATGGATAAATGAGTGTGATTTGCTTTTCACTTGTAGTACTTTCTGTGCTCTACTGGTTATGTGAGAAATGGCTGGTATTTGTCCATTATGAAAGTGTTTTATTGCTTTTGTCTGTGGAACAAACTGTCAAGTATGATGTACACATGCAGCCTTCGGAAAATCGCTTCCCAAAAGTACACAGCATCGACAATTAATTACCCACCTCTTAATAAGCATCATTTCGTGTTTAAAAGTCCAGCCAAAACATCAGGTCTGGGTGAGTGGGAGGATGAAAGCTGGTGATGACGATGCTTAAAAACATACAATCCGACCTAAATGAACCCATAATGACTGTGACTTTCCCAAAACTGTGTGATCAACAGAATCTCTTGCAGTTTGCCATTTTTACCAGACCAACAGTGTGTCTGAATTTGTGTAATTGTGTTGAGTAGGTACTACATTTTAATCTCAACTTACTCCATAGCTGTTCTATATAGACAAAATAATGTCCTATATGTAATGTAAATAGAATTCATGCATCCGGAAAGTATTCATAGCACTCCAGGTTGCTGGTTCAAGTCCCGGCTGGGCCAGTTGGCACTTCTGTGTAGAGTTTGCATGTTCTCCCCATGTTGGCATTCATTTGCTCTGGGGCTCCGGTTTTCGCCACAACGCAAAGACGTGCTATAGGTGAATTGAATAAACTAAATTGGCCATAGTGTACGTGTGTGTGTGTGTATGGGTGTTTCCCAGTACTGGGTTGTGGCTGGAAGGGCATCCGCTGCGCAAAACATAAGCTGAAATAGTTGATGGTTAATTTTGCTGTGGAGACCTTTGATAAATCGGAGACCTTTGATAAATCAGAGACTAAGCTGAAGGAAAATGAATGAATGAATGAATGGATATACTTTGAATTAATTCCTATTTCTTTGCATGAAACTCTGACCTTACAGTACAGAACAAGTCCTTTGGGATTATCTTGAACATTATTGGTCAGAGTCTCTAAATCTCTAAAATATGTTAGATTGTGAAATTAACATGAGTCAATGTCTTTGGATATATGTGCCAAGTCTTGTAGCATCTGTACCAAAAGAAAAAAAAAGTTGCTAGATCTTTTCTCAGAAGTTTCTTGGCATTTTTGTGCTGAGGTTTGAGCAGCTGCTCTCAAGATTTTCCCAGACCTGCCCTGAACCTCAGAGCTTCAGCAAGTCCTGTATTTAACACTTGTACTGTAACCAAAAGCATGTGGCATGTGTTCTGACTCACTCGACTCATTAGCTAAATTGTTTGGGTAAGAATTGTTCTGAAACAACAAAAAAAAAGACACCTCATCTAGCTTTCTTAAAATGGAACTAATCTCAAAATTGAGCATACATTTGTTTAATTAATGTAGCTGTCAGCTGTAATTAAATAAGTCAATTGTGTCAATTATGCGCAGCTAGTGTTTTTCAGCCAACGATGAACTTCAGGTAAAAGCGTAATGTGTCTTCAATTTCACAAGGTTCCTTTTACAGCATTGATGTTGTAATGTAATTCCAATATAATCAGTTAAATAGACTTCAGCATCCAATTGGTTGTTAAAGCGTAAAAAGAGATGAAAGACCGTTTAAACACAGGTGCCATCATTAGCAGCAGGCGAGCGCAGAAATTCCATTAAAAATGCTGTCGGCGCTATAGCCTAGTGGTTAGCATGTTACCATATGGTGCAGTAGCACGTCAGGGAGTTCCGAGTTCAAATCCCAGCTCAAGGACATCCCCCCCCCCCTTTCTCTCTCTCTCTCCAACTTCGCTTCCTGTCTAAATACTGTCTTATCTAATAAGAGCAAAAAGGCCAAAAATAAATCTTAAAAAAATATATATACTGGGCTAAAAATTATTTCCATATTTTAAAGTCATGGAGCGAAAAAATATATAATTTAAAGCAGTGCTTCTAGTTTGGTCTGATACCCACTTTATATCGCATCTCAGCCAGGCAGCTCTTTTTAAAGAAATCAGATCTTAAACGCAGTGATTTTTATGGGTTTAATAATTAAAAGTCCATGTGCATATACCCCATTGAAGAAAGAACAGAGTTTTAGGGCTTTGTAAGATTTTTATTTATTTTTTTAATTAAATGAAGGATTCATCAACTAAAAGTGACTGTATATTGTTATAAAAGATATCTATTCAAATTAATCATGAATGTTTACGAAAGCATGAAGCAGCACCACTTTTATTTCAACATTAATGACAATAATAAGAAATGTTTCTTGAGCTTCACATCAGTGTGCTGGAATGATTTCTGAGGGATCATGTGACACTAAAGAACAGAATAATGTGACTAAAAAAACAGATTTTATATGTAAAGACAAAATGTAATACTTAACTTTTATATTGTAATATTTTAATATTGTATTGCTTGTTTTTACAGTTAAGTAAAACACAGTCTTGATGTAACATCTAGTTCTGACAATGGGGTTGGGGATCCATTTGCATCTTTATTAAACAAAGACTGGCCAGGCAGGCATGGGTCAGTTACAAGAGCAAACAGAATCATAAAGGGCAATCCAAAAGAATAGTCAAAAGCAGGCAAGAGATTGGTTCAGGCGGCTAACATCAAAAATCATTAAACACGGCAAGGAAAGACAAGGTAAAATAAACACTTCATAATATGTAGAGATTAGAAATTACACCATAATAGGCGTAGAGACTCAGCACTGAAGTGTGTGTGCTGTTTTTATAGTCCAAGATATCAGTCCATGATGAGTTACCAGCTGTGTGTTTAATCAGTGTAAATGAGGGAACTGGTGTGTGCGAGGTGCATGCTGGGAGTTGTAGTTTGTTAACGTGGCAGAATTGTAGTTCTCCAGTGATCCGCCGTAGATGGCTGGCTGGTGACTGTACACTTGATTGTACATAAATTTACTTTATTGTATTATAAAAAATTATTTCTTTAATATTAAAATATATTTTAAATATTACCTAATTATTTTTTAAAACATTTTAGTAAGTAGTAAAATCTTAAAATGAAAATCACACTTTCAAAAAAATAGTAAATAATAATTCATGATGTTTCAATATTTGCACAATACAGTTTCCCTTTGTAAAAAACATTCTTAATTTTTTTAAAATCATGATTTAGCTGAACGATAAGATGATAAATGACAGCTTAAAGACGATTCTAATATGGAGCATGAAGTCATGCTTTGCTCAGGTGTGAGTTCAACAGTGTAAAAATCTTAAATCTTGAAAAATCTGATCTTAATTTTGTATTTTATTTATGGATTCAAGTCAGGCGATTGGCTGGGCCATTCTACAGCTTGATTTTTTTTCTCTGAAACCATTTGATAGTTTTCTTGGCTGTGTTTTGGATCATTGTATTGCTGAAATGTCCACCCTGGTTTTATTTTCATCGTAATGTAGATGTTGGACTAAAGCAGCTAATATTAATTTACAATGACGAAGAGCAGAGGATTTGCTGAAGAACTACTGAGAGATTTCATCTTCTGCCTGGGCTTTCACTGCCTTTCTACACCTCCCTTTCTTCATGTGTTTAATACTTTTACCCTGTGTCATTTCATTTTATTACACATAACTTAATTTGCAAACTAATTAGATTTGTTTTCTTTTCATATATGGATTTCTTTGGTTGTTATCAACATTGGTGAAAATTTTAAGCCAACAGCACCTTTAGAAATATGTTTTCTGAGAAAAATGGTGACATGTTGAATGCTTATTTCCCCCACCATATATATATCTTTGTGTTTTATATAAAACATGACATTTTGACAAACATATGCAGCAAATTTCACAATATACACATTAAATGAACAAAAGATACATTTAAACTGACCTTATGCCCCTAAAAGGGTGGCATTGACTAAATCCGTGTATCCTGCATTTTGCGTTCTGATGCATTTTGAACACATAGAGACGCTTTAAAAGTTTTCTCAACCTTATTAAACCAACATGGCCACAAATCTGAGTTATCCTGGCAGCTCTGCAGACTGAATTTTTGAACCTGTTCCCTTTTCTTTATCGCAGACACGCACTCTTATTTGTCCCACTAATGTTTTGATTCATAAATTCATAAAATAACACAAGGCAGACACACAATGCTTTCCAAATGTCAAAAATAGCTTTATTCCCTGAACTCGTAATGGCCTTTTCGTAACAGAACAGAAAGAGATAAAGCTCAAGCCAACATTAATACAATTCCTTTCTAAACAAATAATCGCCGAATCTGCCCAAGATGAACGTGAGTGTGTCTGAGGAGTCAATCATACTTATTTCTAATCAAAGAGGTCACCTGGTGTTAGAAACGCTAGAAAGTTCATACGTTTCATTCCTAGGGATCAAATATTCTGCCAAAAAAAGTAATTGTTTCGGATACTGGCAGATACGTAAATGTAAATAAGGATTGTTTTGTGTGCTACCAGGTTTGATAGAAGTACAGCAGGGGTACCTTCAAATCTCTGTGTAAAACAGCACTTTTATGCCTCATTTGCAGAAAACATTGAAGAGCTTTGGCTTAATGCTGCTTCTGGAACTGAAGAAATATTGGGACGAGATCAGTCGCCAGCCAACTGTGGTTTATTGATATGGCACCGGTCAAGATCAGACTTCATTGTTACATATAGAAGAGTTCTGCTGATTATTCTTGATAGCCTTGGGAGACGTTTCTGAAGAACAGTTCCAATTGTGCTTATAACAGCTCTATTGTTTTGGGGTTTTTTGATTGTCGATGTGACAGTATTGATAAAAAGCAAATTGGGGAATGAGTAACGGCAAACGTCAGTGCCAAAAGAAAGCGTGAAATCGCTGGACCTCCTCGAAACCAGAAACACTGTGTAAACACACAAGGATAAGAGATATGGAATATTAGATGATATGTAAACGGATTACTGTCAACTTTTAAAAGCATTTGTTCTGAAAAGACCGTGCCTGAGAATACAGCTCTGTGTATTTCTGAGGGTCCTGTTACAGTATATCAATGCACTAAATGCGGAAAAGTTTTTCAGGGTTAGAATATGACATTTTTAAAGTGATTCCCATTCACATAGATCAACGAAAAGACTAACAACGTATGATTGTCTCTCGCAAGCATAACCAATTTAGTCTCTCACAGCACATCACTAGTCAAATTAAAATTTTATTTGTCACATACGCAGTCATATATAGTACTATATGGAGTGAAATGTTCACACAACTGCATGTAACCTTAAAAAAACAAAAATAATATTAATTATTGAATATAAAAAGAAGTAAACAGAGAAAATTGTAGCTGTAGAAATAGAAGATATAGCTATACAAACTAAGAACAAATATAACAAGTTGAAAACTTTAGATATGGATACATAGTTCTGTCTGGTTCTCGAATCTGATTGACTGATAGCCGTGCGATATTCTGCAATATCAGAACTCGTAGAGCCTCCTCACTCCTGTGTATTATTCCGCCCAAATAGAGGCAAGAATGTAGTTATTTAGATTACAACTATGCAGTTTATTTATAAGGATAAGGCCTATTTTAAATATAATTTCAGAGTTACAGCGCATCGGCGGCCATTAGCAGAGCAAAGAAGGTTGACCTTGTCCGTTCACAAAATGGCAACAGAGACCACATAATAAACCCTTAGAGGAGAAAAACTCTGTTGAACTGCATCCCAATGATCACAAATTCTGCAGAAGACTTATTGGCCCCAAGATTCTCATAGAATCAGTCAAGTTTGGGGAAGGAAAAATCATGATTTGGGGTTACATTCAGTATGGGGGCGTGCGAGAGATCTGCAGAGTGGATGGGAACATCAACAACCTGAGGTATCAAGACATTTGTTCTGCGCATCACGTACTTCAGCCTCCGCATCAAAGTTCCTAAAAGCAAAGAAGGTCAAGGTGCTCTAGGATTGGCCAGCCCAGTCACCAGAAATGAACATTATTGAGCATGTCTGGGGTAAGATGAAGGAGGAGGCATTGAAGATGAATCCAAAGAATCTTGATGAACTCTGGGAGTCCTGCAAGAACGCTTTCTTTGCCATTCCAGATGACTTTATTAATAAGTTATTTGAGTCATTGCAGAGATGTATGGATGCCGTTCTCCAAGCTCATGAGAGTCGTACACAATATTAACTCTTTTTCCACTGCACCATGACTTTTCACATATTTTCTACTGTACATTATTTCTGTCTAAAATTCAGACCTTACTGTCTTAATTAAATAATTCAAAATCAAGACATGATCATGTTTTATTTTGGTAAAATAAGCGTAATCTAATGGCCTTTGCCTTTCATATATAAACTTCTGATACCAAATGATTTACTAGAAGTCAAGTTATTAATTGCTGTTACTAAAACTTGGACAACAGGCAACAAGTCTTTTGTCAGGTAGTGTATATATATATATATATATATATATATATATATATATATATATATATATATACACATACACATACACAACTTAACTACACAAGTATATATAAACTTAACTATCCAAACAAACATATTAAACACAGAAGTGTTTCTAAAAAGTGCCTGATGCATAAAGAAAGGAAAGAGTGTTCCTACAGGTGGTTTATCAAGCCCACTCACCTGGATGAGGCACACTCAGAACTACACAAAATATATGACCAGCATCTGTGCAATTGTGCATGAATGTGCATAAAAGTCCACAAGTGTCTCCCATTAAATAAATATTAATTTAGTAGCTTTTTTCCCTTCATTTTATTCTATCTCTCAAACAAAAAGAAACGAAAAAAGGGGGGAAATCTCAACTTAGAAATCTGTTTATCAGTATCAATGATATATAAATTACCTTTTGGATTGCATGCTTGGACAGATGAACATATTCTGACAAAAACCAGCTTCAGGTAACTCACCCTTGTTTTTACGCAATCAAGCACCGTTTAGCATAAAAATGCTAAACTGTAAACAAACACCTGCTAAATTGTCATTTTGGAAACTAGCACAACTTTCATCCACACTTGTGTTTTGGCAGGATTTGCGCAATGGTTATGTTGCAGCATTAGGCAAAATCTTGGCTATTTTATAACCTCAGAGAATACTAGAATGCCAAGAAATGAACAACTTGATTACATATCAGTTGCTAAATGCTCGCTGTATCATGTCTGTTGGAAACAACGCTCTTATTCCCTGGGAAAAAAGTTCTCTGTTTGTTGAATGCAGGAAGAACTCTCATTTGAACTTATTTCTTTGAACTTAAACTTCAACTGAGCTTGGCAAAGCTGTGTTTAATTTTCTTTCCCCTCTATCTGTGTTACAGTTACAAATATGATTGTGCCAGATGTGGCAGAGGAGTCATGCTTCACTTGAAACATTTCATAATGTTCAGTCTTTGTTACGCCAATATGCGCGATTGCCAAAAGTTCAGGTCAGGGGAACGGCGTGTTTGAGAGTGTGTTTTGTTGTGGCCGGTGCGCTGCCAGCCATTGCCGCTGTGATTAAATTATTATTAATGGAATGTCTTGTAGGCCAAATATTTGCGATTTTTCTCTGACTGGCTTTTGTGCGCCTCTTACACGCTCTCGTTTGTTCTAGACAGACAGACACGCAGGGTCGTCCCCCGAGGGTGTTGATCTGGGTCAGATCACTTATCGCTGATTTCGCTTTCCCAGCCTCGATTCGCTTCTCCTGCATGTAAGCGACTGCCACTGGGAGAGAGGTAATTAGTAGCTTGGTGCTTTGGTAATTGGAAGGCGTTCATTTGTGTCTGGGAGACTTTATTATGGATAATTGAAACTTTTTCTGAGTTACCATCCTTCCAGTGGGTACCTTGATGTCAAAACGACATCAAAAAACGTGTCAGAAACTATGGCATCCATCCATTTGGCATCCAAAATAACAACGGCAAAAGTATTAAAATATAAGAAGGGTTTTGATGACTTTTTCCTGCTTGTTCAAATTACATATTTAAGAAGAGTTGAAAGAACACAATTCTTAAGATTTTTGGGGGACAACTAAATTGTTTTATTTAAAAACAATTAAGCTAACTTATGCCGAGTTACATCACGGATGTTTTCACACTGCAGGACTATCTGGGGTAGCGTTTCGTTGCTGCTTTGTTTACACTGCAAGATAGATCGGCAACAGGGGGTTTCACACTGCATGACTTTACAATAGGAAGAATCGCCAACAACTTTGTTTAGGTCCACAAAACTTCGTCTCACAACCATACACACGCAAGAAGTGACATGGAAACATAGGTCACATAGTATATAATTTGTTATTAACTACAAAATGAGAAAGAAGCCTTTAGTTGGGTAGAAGATGTATTTATTTTGCTATCCTATGGGTTTTGAAGGGAATTACCAAATTCTCCTCAACTTTTTCTTATTTTTTGACCTGGTTCTGGTATTGTTCAGAGGAAACGTCAAACAAACACGGGTGCTCCTGCCAAACACTCGTTTTTTTTCTTCATTTTTTGGGTCCAAAGAGATCGAAAAGGAGCCCTTTTAACTTCTTCCCCAACCTCCCGCTGGCCTGCAGATACCTATACTAGTGGATGCTGCTCTCTCATTGGCTTTAGGTAATCGGAGATGTTTTTTTCAGAACACATTTCACATGGCATGATTTGAATCGGCGACTCATCTGCAATTCTGGCTGATCCCGTCTTTGATAGTTTATATTGTGTGATTGTCACTCGCGTGAACAAGCACTGATTTGCCTGTGATTTCAGGCATTTGTCTGCAATTTCTCAAAACCTGTCAGCGAGTCAAAATCAGGGATAAAATCAATGCAGCCTGAACTCACCATTAATCGATTTCTGTTGGGACAACATGAAGGCATTGTGCGTCCTGCATTGTTTTACAGTGTAAAAGCCTCAGTTACAAGTTTACACTGGATTTTGTATCCTTGCATTGCATGGGAACTACCTTGATGTCAAAACGATGTCAAATTGACATCTGTAGAGCTGCGCATCGTTGGATTTGCCCTTCAATATTTGGACTCTCAGTAGTGATTATTAAACCACACTGAACTGAGCTAAACTGATAGCATGCAATAGAAGAAATATTTTCCTTACTAAAAGTAGTTGCTAACCAACACTTGAAGTTTATATTTTAGAAATGGTTTCTATTTCTCACAGGTAAACAACAGGATAAACTGACAATGGTCAACCTTACCATTTCGTTGGAGTGCAGTGAGTGCACTATTCTTTGCTTCTGAATGGCTGTGTTTAAATTTCTGTAGTGTTTCGTCTGGTGCAAACAGCCCAATTGCTTATCTCTTCACGTAAGCGTGTTGCCCAGGCACGTGGTTATAACCTAACCTGCTCACCTAATAATTACATTGGTAATATTTATATTATTTGCTAATTAATAATCTCATGTGGAACTCTGAATCTGCATCTCATTATCGGAGGTCGCATTTCAGTCACAGACGCATGCTTTGAGAGAATTTCTGACTGAATGAATCAAATACGCTGTTTTCCATCAAGGCAACCCAGGCTGCTGAAATATAATTGGCTAAACTGGCATTGGGTGGGTTAAATGACCAAAATAAAGACAGATGTTTCGGCACCTAACGCACATTTTCAAAGCAGAATATTTGACTTCAGCATTGTTTTTCAGATAAACACGAATGTTCACTTAGCATGTTTCTTAAATATCTGCTAACATATTATGGTATTTTTATGCTTTAGAAGAGTCAGAAAACTTACATATTTACATACCT
Organism: Danio aesculapii; assembly: GCF_903798145.1. Lineage (NCBI taxonomy): Eukaryota > Metazoa > Chordata > Actinopteri > Cypriniformes > Danionidae > Danio > Danio aesculapii. The sequence goes on along the minus strand of NC_079459.1, from coordinate 7,021,573 downwards.
TTAACAATATTACAGTAATAATATGCATTATTATTACATTATTAATTACAGTAATTATATGTATTGCTCATTGTTTTTTCATGTTAAGTAACATTAAGTAACATTAACTTATACAACCTTATTGTAAAATGTCATCGACAACAGTTTGATGTCATGTTGATGACTTGAGACCATTTTAACCTCAGAAAAAAACTTCTAGATGATGTTTTTAATCTGAAGGTTGATGACTTTTTCTAAAATGACCACAACGTTAGAAAAAACAAAACATAGGGTACAACGATTGTCTTAAGATTTTGACCCGCCAGCTATAACACCACAAAAATTACAGGCACACATTGGCACACTTCAACAGTGGTAACAGTAGTGACAAGTGGTAAACCAATCACAACAGACTGGATCATGATCTGACCAATCAGAGCAGAGAAATCTCTTGGAGGGGAGGGGCTAAGACTAGTTACTAAATCTAATTACCAAGATACTTTAGTCAACAATTAAAGATGATTTTCTCAGAATTTTTTTTTAACCCTCAGATTGCAGATTTTTAAATAGTTGTATCTCAGCCAAATATCGCAATTTTGTCATCATTCAAACAACACATCAATTAAACGCGTATGTATTCAGCTTTCAGATTATATGCAGTATTAAAAAAATGACCACACTTATGACTGGTTCATAAAGCTGAAGTATACTTTGGGCTTTGAATGGACCTTAATTTTATTCTTCTAGTGGAACACAAATGTTTTTGTCCATGCTATTAAATTCCGAAACAGTCCAAAACAGCAGTGGTCTCTCTAATTTTCATTATATGGCCAAAACAATGAGCCGTTTAGGAAAAATCTTGCTTTGTTCAGCAGAACTCATATGGTTTTGGAGTTGCATTGAAGTCAGCACAATAATAACCATTTCTGATTGATTCATGCCTTTGAAAAGAAGCTGTTTTTAAGGCATAAGTGTTCTTAAATATTGTCAAGACATAAATATAAGCATGAAATCATCTTTGTTTATGCCAATATTTAGAGAAATGAGTAGATGTGCTGATACTGGCAGCTTTTTCTTTGGGTTGCGGAGGCTCCTTGTACCAAAGCGATAAAGTTGGCTAAAACCGAAATGCATGTTCTGCTTTTGACAGTATTGATAAGCACTGATGAAAAGAAGCAAATACAGAGAAAGGGTGAATTCTATGCATGCGTCGAGCCAAAAACGATGTCCCACTTGGGAGTCCTGACCTCATTTTCCTCAGTCTGGCCATATTTTGTCAAATTGAGCTCATGAACCACTGCCAGAGCCGTCTCATGTTTCTCATCATGTGTGAGGGCTTCTCCTCTTTCAATGAACTAGATCTCTAGTTACAAAAAAACCCTGTAAATTACTGCAGACAGCTTCATTGGCAGCGAAGAGGGCACATCTTGTTGTTTCTCAAGGAAATTTATGAGATTTCCACTGAAAAGGGAGAAAATGTATGCAATTTTTCATTTTATTTTTCAACATATTTGCCAGAATCTACTGTAGCTTTTGTCCCGTGACCGAAAATAACTTTGATGCTAGGTCTGATTTATGACTTATGTTTGTTCTGGAAATATATTAAAATCTCATAAAATAAAAAGGAACCATTTTAAAAGAAGTCTTTGCATCCAGTTGTATGGAATGAGAGGAATGAGCCCATGTCTTTTAAGCACTTCATACCGGTTGCTAACTTGCAAATACACTCTCCAGTGCCCTCGGTCTGAGTCCAAGTACGAAATCTGATCTAATCCATCTTCATGGAAACACCGTGGCCTGTCAATTCATTCATCCTGAGCATAATGCACCAAAAGGCATGTCGTGAAGAGGATTACCTCTTATGCAAGACTATAAATCATGGATAATACTGTCAATGGACTGCATTTTTGTTCTTTGCGTATGACTGATTATGCAGTTTCTTGGCTCAAACCTTCAGAAGTCCAATCACATCTAATTAGTATGTACGCTTATGTAAGAAAGCAAAGATCTTGAGCCAGAAGACTAATCCTGGAAGACTTTCTGCTTGCCTGTCCTGAGGCGTCAATAATCCGTCAAGCAATCCAGCCTAAACAAAAAAGATTACTTGTTCTTTATTATGAGAATCAATGCGAAGTGTCATTGTCGTTGTAAACACTTTTGGCTTACTTTCGTCAGTCGATCACATGAGAAAAGTTGGAATTGGAGTAAGGAAATCATGAAAATCTTACTTCAGATCTAGTTGGTGATATTTGAATATGCGCATATTACAATTTGATAATTATCATGTAGTGCACAAGCTGGACTGTTTATAATGTTGTTTTTGGTCATTTTTGGAGATTGGTTGCCAACCTTTGACTAAATGTATGAGTGTCATGTAGATAAGGGAATTATGGCATTTTTTTAAGGTGGATTAGCTCTCTTAATAGTATTGGTATTAAGGCTCATTCTGAAAATGTACCAATATATACGTTTCTGGAGATGTGTTTTATTGCAGCTTTTGTTTTTGCTAATCCGGCAGAAGCCGCTGTGTACACTTTTTGAGATCTCAAATTTCTCTCACGAGTGCCGTTCGTGCCTGCTGTTCTTGCGTAAATCCACCAGAGGCCGCTGTCGACTGACTGACTGACCGTCTGACTGAACGACTGACGATTGACTGACCCACCTTCCTTCTTCCCTGAACCCAACCAATAGTGTTTTCAAAAGCACTGATTGACCTGCCCACCCACTTCCCTAAACCCAACCAACAAGTTCTAAAAAGTAATTCAGAAAAAGAAAAGCCCTCGCCTGACTTTTACCACATTTTCAGATTTTACCACATTAGTTATTTGTTTATTTTATTTTTTGGCTTCTTTTTTGTCTTACCCATTTTCTGTCATCATGGTTAGCTCCTCTCTGCATCTCAAATCCTAAGACGTACTGTACATGGTGAGCCCCTGGACAAACAGCGATCAGCTTGTAATCACAAAAAAAGAGAATGGCGTCATACAGCCCCGTAGCGTTCGTTTTAAAGATGATATGCAGCCATACGTAATTCTGGCTACATAATTAACGATCGCTAGAAATGTAAATAGGGCTACATTTTCAGAATGAGACTGTGTTGTTTTATGTTGAAGTAAATCAGAGGTATTGATAAATTTGTTCTTCTGTATTGTTAAATCTATTGATTTAGCAGATGCTTTCATCCAAAGAGCCTTACAAATGAGAGTGGGGGATTTATTTAGTATTTTTTATAGTGAGTTATAAAACAGGTGGTTTGTCAAGCCCACCTACCTGTGTGGCGCACACTCAAAATCGCACAATTTTTATAGTAAGAAATGCTTTTAAGAAAGTGTGTAGTGCATATTGAGAGGAAATAAGTGTGTCAGTCTTTTGTGTGTGTGTGTTGTGATGTAAATCTGAGTGAAAAAAAATTATGTAAATATGAGATTTCCACAAATAAAGTCTTTATAATAAAAGCAAAACCACACATTTAAGTGCTGATATAGGTTGAATTTCAATCACATGCTAGTTTTAAGTAAAGTCTATTTAAAAACTAATTTCAAGAGGATCACATGCTTATGATTGACCATGGCTGGTCCTGTGTTAGTTAACGCATAATTCACCAATTGCATGATTCTTAACTCACTATATATAACCAGAGTTTCTTACCTTAGTTGTTTTAGTCTTAAAGAATCCCCCCTTCCGCCCCTACTCCTCCTTCTTTTTACTTGATACATTGGCACGACGGCCCAGTGGTTAGCACTGTTACCTCACAGCAAGAATATCACTAGTTCAAGTTCTTAACAGGCCAGTAGACATTTCTGTGTGGAGTTTACATGTTTTTCCCCTACTCGCATGGGTTTCCCCCAGGTTCCTCAGTTTCCTCCCATCATCCAAAGACATGCGACTTAAGTTAATTGACTAATCCAAATTGGCTCTATAGATGTGCTCCTAGTCAGCAGTTATCTCTTCATAGCAATTCCTCTTTGGTCATTTGCTATAAACAGTAGGGGAGTTCTCGAAACCTACCTGAGCTCAAACTCCCTTCTGGCCCTGTAAACGGGAGGGAGCCCCGGGCTCAAGGATCTTATGAGCTCTAGGACAGCATGTCAAACATACTTTGTAATCAATCATCAAGTGTGAACTCTGTGAAAACACAGTAGAAAATAAAAAAAGGTCAAGGTCAACAAAATGGTCTTTGTTTACCTAGGTGAACCATTATTAAATAGATATAATGGGGACGGGCAATGCGGTGGTGCAGTGGGTAGCGCTGTCGCCTCACCGCAAGAAGGTCGCTGGTTCGAACCTCAGCTGGGTCAGTTGGCATTTCTCCCGGTGATCAATGGTAAAACAAGGCAGGGATCAAAGCACGGAAAGTCTAGACAAAGAAATGCTTTGTGGTGTTACAGTGAACAAGACTCAGCCAAGAGTGTGTGAATGAGGTGTGTATATAGTCCTAGTAATCAATCTATGATGAGCTTCCAGCTTTGTGTGTGCAATCAGGGAGAGAACTGGTGTGTGTGAGGTGCATGATGGGATTTGTAGTTCATATCAGTAGCAGATTGTGGTTCTCCAGCGATCTGCAACTGCTAGATCACTAGTGATCATGACAATAGACGTGAAGATATGACATGACTTTCTAACTCCAAATATGTTTAACAAACACTGAGATTTTATTGGTAAGTATGGTAAAAATCAAAAAACACCATCAGGCTAACTCGAATAACAAAACTGGTGTGAAAACAATTCGAATAACAAACTGGTGTGACATAATTTTGACTACTATCAGTTTGTTTCAGCAAATATTTCCACAACAACTTCAACATAATACATCTGGCCATTGCCAACTTCTTTTACCCTTAATTAAAGACTGAAAAACTTCATCATGGGTATATCAGGGCCTTCATGACACATTCACAGACCACACGCACTCCAAGTACATTGCTCACAAAATTGGAAAGTACTTTAGCAATCTGGCAAGCTCTAATCTGATTGGCTGACGTAATGCATCTTCTGGGAGTAAGGGCATAATAATCAGTTTTTAATCAGTCTGCCTGGAAACTGTTGGTTTTATTATGTTGATATAACAACAATATTCATCACATCTTCAAAATATTAAAAAATATACAGTACTGTGCAAAATTCTTAGTCCACCACAAGCTTTGGAAGGCTAAGACATTTCCACAAATCTATCTATCTTAAAGGTATGGCGCAAGTGCAGGGCCATTATGTCTGGGTGAACTATACCAATAATATACAAATAGAAAATATGGGAAATACACTCACCGGCCCTTTATTAGGTACACCTTTCCAACTGCTCGTTAATGTAAATTTCTATTCAGCAAATCACATGGCAGCAACTCAATGTATTTAGTCATGTAGACATGGTCAAGACAATCTGCTGCAGTTCAGACCGAGCATCAGAATGGGGAAGAAAGGTGATTCAAGTGACTTTGAGCGTGGCATGGTTGTTGGTGCCAGACGGGCTGGTCTGAGTATTTCAGATCAGTATTTCAGAAACTGCTGATCTAATCTGCTGGTCTAATCAGCAACAATGATGAGACTGCCTACAGGGAAGAGATACAACATCTGGCCACTTGGTGCACAGACAATAATCTGCTCCTTAAAACCAACAAGACCAAGGAGCTCATTGTGGACTTCAGGAAGGGACGAACAGGCTCGCATGATCCCATCCACATCAAGGGATGGCCGTTGAGCCTGTCTCATCCTTCAAGTTCCTGGGGACCCACATCTCAAAGAACCTTTCCTGGACCACCAACACCTCCAGCCTGGTCAAGAAGGCTCACCAGCGCCTATTTTTCTAAAGGCAACTTAAGAAGAACCAGCTTTCATCAGCTGTCTTGGTGAACTTCTACCGCTGCACAATAGAAAGCATCCTAACCAACTGTGTCACAGTCTGGTATGGAAGCTGCTCTGTTGCGGAGCACAAGGCACTGCAGCGGGTGGTGAAAACTGCCCAACGCATCACAGGGACCACACTGCCAGCCATAGAGGACATCCTGATGAAACGCTGTCTGCGCTGTGCATGCAGTATTCTTAGGGACACCTCTCACCCTGCTCACAGACTGTTTTTTCTCCTGCCTTCTGACAGGTGCTTCAGGCTCCCCCGGACAAAAACCAGCAGACTGAGGAACAGCTTTTTCCCCAGAGCTGTCTCCCTTTTGAACTCTGCCCCTCATTGACTCTTTTGCCCCCCCAATACACCCCCCACACTCCTCTAACTTAAACTCCTCAAAATCACTGCACTGTTTAACATTTGCGCATTTAAAATTTGCACATATTCATTGCACTACATTGCACTGATTCATTTATTTGAACGGTACATACCCACTGCACATGTACACACCCACTGTACATATACATTGGTAATTCTGTTTATCTATCTGCACACTTCTTGTACATATATTAATTTATTGTAAAAATGTTCATAGCTAATACAACCTGTATATGATGTTCATAGTGCATCCATCTGTAAATATCACCATAGTTTTTCTATAACTGCACTTTATAACTTATACCTGTATCCTGCACTTGCTGCTATTGCACTGCTGGTTAGACCTAAACTGCATTTCGTTGCCTTGTACTTGTATATGTGTAATGACAATAAAGTTGAATCTAATGTAATCTAATATACTGGTATTTTTATGCACAACCATCTCTACGGTTTACAGAGAATGTTCAGAAAAAGAGAAAATATCCAGTGAGCGGCAGTTCTGTGGGCGCAAATGCCTTGTTGATGTCAGAGGTCAGAGGAGAATGGCCAGACTGGTTCAAGCTTATAGAAAGGCAACAGTAACTCAAATAATCACTCCTTACAACCGAGATATGCAGAAGAGCATCTCTGAACACACAACACATCCAACCTTGAGGCAGATGGGCTACAGCAGCAGACGACCACACCAGGTGCCACTCCTGTCAGCTAAGAACAGGAATCTGAGGCTACAATTCACACAGGCTGACCAAAATTGGACAATAGAAGATTCGAAAAACGTTGCCTAGTCTAATGAGTCTCATCGTCTGCTGCGACATTCGGATGGTAGGGTCAGAATTTGGCATCAACAACATGAAAGCATGGATCCATCCTGCCTTGTATAGACAGTTCAGGCTTGTGGTGGTGGTGTAATAATGTGGGGGATATTTTCTTTGCACACTTTGGGTCCATTAGTACCAATTGAGCACAGCCTACCTGAGTATTGTTGCTGACCATGCCCATCCCTTCATGACTACAGTGTACGCATCTTCTGATGGCTACTTCCAGCAGGATAAAGTGCAATGTCATAAAGCGCGAATCATCTCAGACTGGTTTCTTGAACATGACAACGAGTTTCGTGTCCTCAAATGGCCTCCACAGTTACCAAAACTCAATTCAATAGAGCACCTTTGGGATGTGGTGGAACGGGAAATTCGCATCATGGATGTGCAGCCGACAAATCTGCAGCAACTGTGTTATGCTATCATGTCAATATGGACCAAAATCTCTGAGGAATATTTCCAGTTCATTGTTGAATCTATGCCACGGAGGATTAAGGCAGTTCTGAAGGCAAAACGGGTCCCATCCTGGTACTGGTAAAGTGTACTTAATAAAGTGGCCGATAAGTGTATGTACACAATATTCAGAACAAAAATACTATCATCAAAAGTCTGTGTTTAACGTCTCTTTGATCTCTTTGATTAAATATTAAGCATCTTTCATCATTTCTAAGAGTTCTCCCTTAGATTTAGCATGTTCTATCTTTACTTTTCTCTCCAGATGTATCCCAAACTGCCTATAATATTGCCTATACATACTTTATATAATGTTCGGGTCTGGACTCTGTGGAGGCCATTTAATGACTGTCTTTGTTTCATCACCTGTTTTTTTTTTTTCTTCTCGGAATATGATTGCATTACATTAGCAGTGTTTGGGATTGTTATCATGCTAAAAAATAAAACTAATACAAATTGGTGCTTTCTAGTAGGAACTAAAACCTGTATGTACGTTTCAGCATTCACAATCACATCAGTTCAGGCAATATTGACAACAGCTCTGGCAGAAATGCAGATCAAACCACGACAGAAACTTCCAGTTGGAACCTGTATTTTCTGGTTGAATTTTAATAAAGAGAATGAGAAGTAATATACACTCACTGGCCACTTTATTAGGTACACATGTTTCACTGCTTGTTAACGCAAATTTCTAATCAGCCAATCACATGGCAGCAACTCAATGCATTTAGGCACATAGACATGGTCAAGACAATCTCCTGCCGTTCAAACCGGGCATCAGAATAGGGAAGAAAGGGGATTTAAGTGAAACCTCTGAGGAATATTTCCAGCACCTTGTTGAATCTATGCCACGATATTATGCCAGTTCTGATGGCAAAAGGAGGTACTAGTAAGGTGTACCTAATAAAGTGGCCGGTGAGTGTATAATGTCATTATGTTACAAATGTAACTGGGGCCTAAGACTTTTGCACAGTAATGCATATTTTGCTATGTTAAGTAACTAAGTACTATCCAAGGAACTTGGTTGATTTTGTTTTAAAAGATTTGTTTTAGTGTGAACTAACCCTTTAGACACAGTTGCAAATATCACTAGGTGTACTTTTTTTTTTTTTTGCAGAGTGCATAGTTTTTGGTCTACAGTGCCATGCCATTTTGTGATAATTTACGCAGGAATGTACACAGACAAGCTGATCGTTTTACACATGAGTGCATTTCACAAAGAAATATTGTGGAGATGCCAGAGTGGACAATCAGACCTGGTTGCTGGCCAGGGATTTCAATGCACTGTTTGGCCAAAGGATGTTTGATTGGTACTGGTTTGTCCACGCTTCAGAATTACAGCTAGTGCTCATCAACAGAGTGAAGGTTTGGCTGATGGTAGAGACTGGAAAAGCTGAAGAGCTCAGTGGTTGTAACAAAAATCTTTATTTTTTTATTTTTCCCATCAATGACAGTCATAAATAACGCAAACATTTTAGATGATTCAGCAAGTGAAATGTCACTACTCTCTCTACTACTATTGAATCTACACGGCAAAAAAATGCTTTTCTTACTTCATTTTTTATCTTGTTTGTAGTCCAAATATCTAAAAATTCTTAAAGGGCCATGAAACCCCCCTCTTTCAGTTCAAGTCTACCTCAGATTTTTTTTCAGAAAATGCTCCATGATGGGCGTGGAGCGCTGCCAGCAGAGGGAGGAATGGGAGCATTTAGCTTGTTTTAAGGAAAAACTCACTTTATTTTTACATATTATTTCTGAAAACACAAGGGTATTTGTCTAGAAAATTCTTCTTCATTTAAGAATTTTTAGCTATTTGGACTAGAAACAAAACAAAAAAATCAAAGTAAGAAAAGCATTTTTGAAGTGTAGTTGCAAGTTGGTCAACCTAGGTCATAAGTAGGCCCACACGGAATCTGTGCACGCAGAATTCCGCAGATTTTCCGCAGATTTCTGCAGATTTTTTGCCCATCATTAGTTCTGTTTATTTACTTGAGTAAATGTGTGTAAATTCATATTTATTCAGTTTTTAAATTAAGTACAGTCTTATTATTGACAAATATGAAAATGTTCATCTGATTTATGTACAATGCAGTTTGTACAGTAATAATTTCTGTCTTTTAGTAGAGATATTATATGAGAGACTTGTTTTGCCAAACAAGTTTTGCCTTGTTTTGTTTTACCAAATGAAGTAAATCTAATTGGATTTGCATTGTAAACATTAAATAAAAGTTAAAAAGATATTACTTTTTATTTCAGATATTAAGGTGTTTTAGTTATGAGACTCCCAAAATAATTCCGCAGAAATCTGCAGATTTTTAACAAAATTCTTCGCAGAAATAGCAAAAAAAGTCTGCAGATTCTGTCTGGCCCTAAAAAGACTTAAATGGTACTGTGTAGTGCTTTGAAATGTGCAGTTTTTATTCAATGTTTGACGTAATCGTAAAGACATGGCAGGAAATAAAGTAGCCCCTCCCTCTTTTCATAGACAGCCAATCACATTTAGTTTATAATTCGACTAAGCTATTCAGAGTTGTTGAGCTAATGCATCAGACTTATAACAGTCTATAATAATAATGATAATAATAATACTGAGTCACAGCTTTAAAATACAGCTTTGAATATTGATTGAATATTGATACTAGCTCCTAAAAACCTATCTTTTTTTTTTTCACTGGGTATTTAACATGCTTTCTGCGTTTTTACAACTGGCTTCTGCTGACTTAGTATGCAATTAAATAATAACTTGAAGAAAACTATGAATAGATATATGCTGGTAACAGGATTTTGATATCAATCTGGGTCGTGCTCCACATTTTAGATCTTGCCATGGTTGAGGAAAGCTGTTTTTAACTAGCTGTAAGTGGAAGGGTATTAAGCTGCTTGGTGGCCACCTTCACAGTCTATGGAGGCCACATGTTAAAAAGCAAGGTAGCGTCAACACCTGGGGATGTTTGTGGGAAACTGCAGTTCTGTAAGCAGTTACGTCAATGAAGTCCGACAAGGAACAAATACTTTTCTTCTTTCATGTCTCTCCACACCCTGTGAAAGGTCAGTTTCACTCAGTCTTGATGAAAATGTCCCATGATGCACCTGTGATGAGTTGAGAAAGGTTATGTGTGACTTTTTCCCCCTTCTTATGTCATTTTTTAAGCACAGTTTTTTTTTTAATATTAAAACTCTAGAGTTAAATCATTGAGGCTTACCATTTTTGAATTCATGCAGCTGACCGCCAGGTCAGTGTTGCCAGATATAGTGGACTTTTTCCAGCCCAATAACCGTGCAAAACCTGCCGAAACGCACAAAAACTAATTTAATTAATATTTTAATTAGATTAATATTGTATTTAAATTATTTAACTCAAAATTAACCTAGTTACTCTAACTGTCATAACCACCTCATAATCATGACCTCATGTCATAACCATTTTTAACCACACAGCAACCAACGCCAGCTGTCACAGAATCACAATATAACCGGATCACATTGAAACACTGCCCCCTCTCACTCACACACTGCTCTTAATGTGTAGATTACACTATCTATTAGAGTATATTTTACTTTCGATATGGGGTATAAATTTGTCCTGTTTGGCGTTTTAAATTCATTTGAACATGATTAGGTGCTGTTTGTCAATCAGACAAAGCTTCTATGTTTGTTTTTGCTGTCAATTGCGGACAAAAAATGATCAATAAAAGTGTCATGATAAACCAGTGTAAGTTTAACCAGTGTTGCCAGATATAGCTGAATTTTTCCAGCCCAAAAAGCTGTCTAAAACCTGCTCAAACGCACAAAAAACGCCCAAAATATTTGATTAATATTTAATTTTATTAATTTAAATCAAAATTAACCTAGTTACTTTTTAGCCGTTATATTTTTTTCACACACTGCACTTAATGATAATAAAGGTGTCATGATAAACTGCTGTGAGTTCAACTGCATGCATGTTGCGTGTGCATGCGAAAGGGAAGTCCGGGGAGTCGGACTTTCCTTCACCTCCTCTTGCGGGTGGGCCCATGCAGTTTGTGCTATGCACTGGTCACTGCTAACTGATTGGCGTAGGAGCACACAGTTATGCTTTGGTAAATAAGTTGCTTATAAAATGTAAGTTTCAAAACCGCCCAAATTTTTTCAACCCGCCAATGTACTTTTTTACCCGCACAATCAAATTCAAAATGAGTGGGAAACTGCCCAATCTAGCAACACTGCTCCGGGGCTGGCAGGAGCACTTTTAGCTTAGCTTAGAATAGATCATTGACAGAGTTGGGTGTAACATGTTAACTGTATTCTAATTGCATTTTTAAGGATCGCAGTAATGTAACGAATTACATTTCAAATCAGTGTAATTTGATTATAGTTACTAAAGTCAATGTTACTGCATTACTTAGATTACAAATATAGTTTTTAGAAGAAAAAATGCTCCTTTTGAATCACAAATTCCACTGCAATGCCAGTTAATAAGCATGTGCTTTTGAATTGCTGGAGTACACAAGCTGAAATAGTTGATACTCACTCACACACTAAAGCCAATTTAGTTTATTGAATTCACCTATAGCGCATGTCTTTGGATTGTAAGGAAAACCAGAGCACCCAGAGGAAACCCACACCAACACGGGGAGAACATGCAAACTCCACACAGAAATGCCAACTGGCCCAGTCGGGACTTGAACCAGCAACCTTCTTGCTGTGAGGCGACACTGCTAACCACTGAGCCACCATGCTGCCATATGTCAAGGGTTGATTACTACAATGTAATTTACACAGCAGAGAAATAGACTATTAAGAAATAACAACATGTTCAGAATTCAGTTGTCAGGATACTAACGTATACAACTGCTCATCAACATAATTTTCCAGTATTGTGTAAAACACTGGCTTCCTATTCATTGTTGTACTGATTTTAGGTACAAAGATTTTTGTTGATCTTCAACTTTTTCTAGACCACATTTAATTTCAATACTGGTTCACCAAAGTTGTCTACAATTGGGAAAATATGTATTTTTAACATTGATAATGATTGGCAGGCTATAGTTTCAGACCGACTAGTGCAAATGCCTTGTTTTTTGAGTTGCAGGCGAGGCTGTGGTATTGACAAAGATGACCATCTTGGGATCTAATTGACCTAGTTGGATTGTGAGGAGTGAGTAAATTGAAAAGATTTCCTGGGGCTAGAATATTGTGTGCTTTGTAAACAACAGAATTGATTTTGTAATCAATTTGATTATGGACTGGCAACAAATGCAAAAAAGCGTAAGATTGGTGTAATATGGTCTCGTTTTTGGCTGCCTGTTCTATTCAGAGAGAGGCAATCCAGCATGCAAAGAATTATAGTAGTTGAGTTGTGAGGAAATAAAAGCATGGATTATGGTTTATAGTTGCACAGGCACATTGTGAAAATATCCCCCTGTATACATTTCTGGAGAGCGCAAATTGTGTAGCCAGAGCTACGTATGGCTGCATATCATCTTTAAAATGAACACTACGGGAAGGTATAATGACGCCGACTGCTTCTTATTCTTTTCGCGCCACCAGCTGACCGCTTATCTCTGTGTGGACAGCTTTTCTGCCGTTACTAGTTTTCCCAGTCGTTCTCTGCGTACGCTGGTGGACTTGAGATGCAAAGAGGAATTGATCGTGATGATGGGGTTCTTGTCTGGCAAAAATGGATCCAGAAAGCAGGTAAAACAAAAACAAAAAGGCAAAAAATAAAATAAACAAGTAAATAACAGGGTGAGAATTTGGTAAAATCTGAAAACATGGTAAAAATCAGGCGGCTTTATATTTCTTTGCAAGCTTCTAATCAGCCAATCGAATGACAACAACTCAATGAACGTAGGCATGGTCATGACGATCTGCTGCAGTTCAAACCGAGCATCAGAAAGGGGAAGAAAGGTAATTTAAGTGACATTGAACGTGGCATGGTTGTTGGTGCAAGACAGGCTGGTCAGAGTATTTCAGAAACTGCTGATCTACTGGGATGTTCATGCACAACCATCTCTAGGGTTTACAGAGAATGGTTCGAAAAAGAGAAAATATCCAGTGAGGGCAGTTCTGTGGCCGCAGGTGCCTTGCTGATGCCAGAGGAAACTCCAAGATGCGCATACATTTTGAAAATGTGCATAAATAAACATATGCGCATAACTGAGTAGGATAAACTTTTTATTTGATAAGAAAAGATGCGCATAAACTACGATGGAAACAATTTTACCAAACAAATTCCAGTATGCGCATTAAAAAAAGGTCATGTGATCTTGTTAGAAGAGCTCATGTGATGATAAAAATGTGTGCGGATGGACAAACCAGCAGGTTGAGCACATTGTAAAACATCTGAAATGTTGTTTTGGTCATACTAAAAACGCCTTAACCGTTTCAGCATTAGTTTTGTTATAATATTAATGACCTCAAGAATCAAGAGCGTCTGTGCTCCGCGCCTTCAAACGCCACTGCGCGTGTCAGGATTGCCTTCTGAGGCACAAGTTATTTATTAAATGAAGAAAAGATTCCCGCAGCTTCTTTTATCGCAGCAAATTCCGTTTTTACTGGTGATATTTGGCGCTAGTTAATCAGGAAGTGACGATTTAGTTCTCTGACTCGTTGGATGGAAACGTTGCCTTATTCACACTCTTTTATGCAATAATTCAGTTTTGCGCATAAAGTTAATTAGCATTTTTGGATGGAAACATAGCTCTGACTCTGAGACGCATGAGGGAACGGTGGGTGGGGAGAACCAGCTCATTTGCATTAAAGGCACATGCAACAAAAACAGCTGCAGTGTACTAACAGCTCAAATTTTACAGACTTTACAGACACTTTACAGACACATTCTGGAGATGCAAAAGACTTATCGTAAATCTTGGAAAAGGGGTAAAATAGGTGCCCTTTAAAATAATAACTTGTTGTGGGAATAACAAGGGTACTAAAACTAAACCCTGGGGTACACCACAGGTAAATTACTTACTCAATTTTATTGTCCTTTATAGGGCTGCACGATTAATTGAAAAAAGATCACGATCTCGATTCGACCCTACACACGATCTTAATTCAGCTTTTCTACGATTCAGCCAATTATATTTTCATGGTCAGGAGAGAAGAGTAAAGGTGGACGCACAAGTCTTCACAGCAACATGAACACCTTCAAATGGCGTTAAGAGTGTCACATACTGTATTTATAAGGTATAATTCACCCAGAAATGTAATTTCTGTCTAAATGTAATGATGTATTCGTGGCTGCAAAATCACATGAGCCGACCGGTAGGTGAGCTGTTTGACTACAGAGAACGCGTGCGTGCACACCAATCACGACTACTTTAGTGAACAGAACCTGCTTATGCTGTGAATAACAAATAATAAAGTTGTAAATAACATTCAGTTGGTTGCACAGAGCGATCATTTGAGAGCCACGCTGAAAGAATGATTTGCATGTGTGTTTATTTTTCTCAGAGTGGCGTCAGCCATGAGCCGCACTGGGAAGTGAAAGTAAATCTGGTGTTACACCAAATTCTGTGATAATCGTATTCTGTGACCCTAGTAGGCGCTGTTCTCACTGTTTGGCTTGAACTCGCTCCAACAGGCACCATTTAAATCAGGCATGTCCAAGCTCGGTCCTGGAGGGCCGGTGTCCTGCAAAGTTTAGTTCCAACCCCAATCAGACACACCTGGGCTAGCTAATCAAGCACTTACTAGGCTTTCTAGAAACATCCGTGCAGGTGTGTTGAGGCAAGTTGGAGCTAAAATCTGCAGGACACCGGCCCTCCAGGACCGAGTTTGGACACCCCTGATTTAAATGATCATAACGCATTTTACAGTTATGATTACGACAAGCATTTGATGTTTTTTCTTTCATAGCTGACACAAAGTGTTGTGCATGAAAATAAATGTTTACTGTGTCACTATAACTAGCCTATATAAGGTAAGAAGGAATCTGATAATAACAAATGTCTCATTTTACCAGCAAAAACAAATGGTCTAATAATGCTGTCAATGACAGATGAAAAGCATGTCTCAAACATATAATAATTCAACAACAGAATTATGAATAGTTATATTCTGATGTCATCATTTTATTGTGAATTAACAAACAGCACATATTGAAAGTCTGTTCAAGTCCACCATAATGACTATACAAAACTTTGCATTTTAACCAACAGTAGACCTACACATAGGCATATTATTATTATTATTATTATTATTATTATTATTATTTTACCATATGTTTGAGAATTAACAATAATAATAGCCTACCAATATTAACCTTTATTTTACATCTACAGAACCATGAGAAAATCGTGATCTTGATTTTAAGCAAAAAAAATCGTGATTCACATTTTAGCCAGAATCGTGCAGACCTAGTCCCTTATACTCTACCTTTTCCTTTGCACTCCGTTTGGTCACATATTCTTCAGCAGCCTGTATATAAACTAAACTCTACGTGTTTGTACAGTACAACTTTCTCTGTCTCAGCTCCGTGATTATCGAATGTTCTGCCAGCAGGAATTAGAGATTCTCCACACTTGAAATCCTTTTAAACTCTTTTGAAAGCTGAATATTGAGCTTCAGAATGTTTTCAATCATTGTTTAAAGAATATATTGTTATGACTGTTCATTTACTTTTTAAAATCTTCCTGATTTTATTTAATGCTAAAATGATTATTACTATCTTTATTAAATCAGTGGCATCCTTGCATGGTTGGAAACTTGCTTTAATATTAAACATGTTTTTCTGAAAGGGATTTTTTTTTTTTGTATTTTGTTTTGTTTAGTAAAACAAAATATTAACAAGAGAGCATTTTTCAAGCATGCAGATTGTTTCTGGAAAGGAAAGTGGCCTCTCATTGGGATTCCCATTGCTACATCCCGCCTTTTCATTATACCTTCAAAGCTTAAAGCGCACATTCCCGGTTTTATATACTCTAACATTCGTATCCAAATGGGAGTGAATGCTTTCAAACTTTGTGACCTCGTTGTGGCTCTCGATAAGGAGTGAATTTGTCTTCATCCTGCCTTCTGTCATGAACAAATCTGCGAAATATGTGCATGTTTTGTGTCGCGCAGCCTTTATACAAACGCACACATGGAGATCGGCATTCTTTTGCAGCATCTCACGACCTAGTTTTGATGTCATGGTGTTGTTGAGCTCTGGACGCCGTGTTCCCTTGCCTTAATGACGAAAGAGTCCCGTCTGTGAGACTGAAGCTCTGTCAGCTAGACTTCAGGGAGAGAATATTGAAAGCAGCTCCGGCTGGCGAATCCAGTAATGTGTGCTGATGCAAGACAGATGCAGTTAAAGGATGCGTTTAGCTCTGGGACTATTATGCGATAAATGCACAGATGCCCCGCTCACACACATGCTACATGCGAGTTTAGGGCTGTCAGCGTAATGTTTTAATCTAGCGCGATTAATTTTACATAAAAGTAACGTAATATAAAATACAAAATCAATCATGCGTGTGTTTTAATGTTTCGATTATATCTCGTTAAATAAAAATCTGTTGCAGAAGCAAACTTCTCAACTACACATTGTCATTTTGAAAGCCAGTAGTGCTAGGATAATCATTCACTTTTAGTACAGAAAGCAAAGATGAGTGATAGTTCATCCAACAAAATTGTATTTACTCACAATTTGCTCATAATAAACCTTTAGGTGTTTTGTTCTTATGTTGAACACTAAAGAAGATACTTTAGAGAAAGTTGGAAACCTGTTTGACTTCCATAGAAGGAAAAACAAATACTATGGAAGTCAAACAGGTTTCCAGCTTTCTTGAAAGTATCTTCATTTGCGCTTAACAGAAGAAAGAAAATTTAGAACGAGTAAATGATCACAGCACTTATTTTTGGGTGAACTGTCCCTTTAAGTGTGTCAGATATTGAGAAATTAGCACTGTGAGTTCAGTGAGTTCATTCTGAGAATGATCTGTTCTGAAAGCTCAAGTATGCATTCTTAGTACTCTGCTTTTTACCTGCTACAGTATGTCCACATTCAAAATATTCATCCTGATTGTGCTTTTCACTATAGCTAAAGCAAGAACACATTTTTAATGATCAGAGGACTGAAGAAAATCTTAATTTTTATGTTAAAGTGCATCTGAAATCAAAATTTACATTGAAAAAACATCCATTCGGTGTGAAAAGCCCCTTGCAGTCTGTCACAGGCAGTTCTAGTAACATTTTACATCAATAAATTACTTAAATGATCTTTGAATGTTCTGGCAAGCCATCTACTGGCACATTCATTCATTCATTCATTTTCTTTTCGGCTTAGTCCTTTTATTAATCCGGGGTCGCCACAGCGGAATGAATCACCAATTTATCCAGCACATGTTTAACGCAGCGGTGCCCTTCCAGCTGCATCCCATCTCTGGGAAACATCCACACACACTCACTCACACTCTCACGCTACTGACAATTTAGCTTACCCAATTCACCTATACCGCATGTCTTTGGAGTGTGGGGGAAACCGGAGCACCCAGAGGGAACCCACGCAAACGCAGGGAGAACATGCAAACTCCACACAGAAATGCCAACTGACCCAGCCGAGGCTCGAACCAGCGACCTTTTTGCTGTGAGATGACAGCACTACTTACTGCGCCACTGCGTCACCCTACTGGCACATTTAATTTTAATGAATTTTTTTAGGAAAACATACTTGTAAAGCCCTGGTCCAGTATATATACATTATAAGTCAAAAGTTTGGGGTCAGTTTTTTTATTTTTTATTTTTTAGAAAATTATTCTGTTCAAGGTGGCATTTATTAAATGTAACAAAGTTGTTAAATTGTTAAATATTTATAAAAATTTTAAATAATTGCTTTTTTATTGAATGTAGTTTCAAATGCTTTTTAAATGCATTATTCTTTTTATTACTATTACCATTAATAATAATAATATTAACAATAATAATGATTAATAGGGCGTACTCACACCTTGTACAGTTGCCTTGAACTGGGCCAAAGTACGCTTGTCCCCCCTCCCATCTCCCCCGACGGCCCGCACTCACATTACATTCAGGCCAGGGCAAGCTTACATCATCGATGATACGCTGGTCAGAAGCGCTCTCGCTCAGCACAGTGGAGATTTCTTTAGTTATATCGTATATATATATATTGTGTGTGTGTGTGTGTGTGTGTGTGTGTGTGTGTGTGTGTGTGTGTGTGTGCGTGCGTGTGTGTGTGTGTGTGTGTGTGAATGCGAAAGTGTATATGGATGTTTCCCAGTTTTGGGTTGCGGCTAAAAGGGCATCCGCTGTGTAAAACTCATGCTGGATAAGTTGGCGGTATATATATACATATATACAAAGTTGAAGTCAGAATTATTAGCCCCCTGAAATTTCCCCAATTTCTGTTTAACATAGAGAATATTTTTAACACATTTCTAAA
The DNA here is from genome assembly GCF_903798145.1 of Danio aesculapii. Classification (NCBI taxonomy): domain Eukaryota; kingdom Metazoa; phylum Chordata; class Actinopteri; order Cypriniformes; family Danionidae; genus Danio; species Danio aesculapii. The sequence goes on along the minus strand of NC_079459.1, from coordinate 7,002,741 downwards.
CATAATAGTTTTAATAACTCATTTCTAATAACTGATTTATTTCATCTTTGCCATGATGACAGTAAATAATATTTGACTAGATATTTTTCAAGATACTTCTATATCTTAATTAGGTTAACTAGGCAGGATAGGGTATTTACGCAAGTTAAATAAAACAAATAGGACTTTCTCTAGAAGAAAAAATATTTATCAGAAATACAGTGAAAATTTTCTTTGCTCTGTTAAACATCATTTAGGAAATATTAAAAAAATAAAAATTCAAAAGGGGGTCTAATAATTCTTACTTATATGTATATATATATATATATATATATATATATATATATATATATATATATATATATATATATATATATATATATATATATATATTAATGTAAAAAATGCTGGGTTCTATACAATTCCTTCATGTTGTCCCAACACAAATTCATTAAATTAACTGAATCGTTCGTTTTACTAATTTAAGTTAATTGAACATAACACTATTAAGTTTTCCCCAAAAAACCTTGATGCTGTGTTCACACCAGTCACGGCCCGCACCAATAAATTGCGATATTCGGCATAACCATTTTGAGTTTACTCACTTCATTCGCATCTCAAATTCGCTTCATTTGCACGTGAAATTCACAATAGACACAGATTTGCGTCAAAGGCAGGGCTTCTGTCTGTCCAGTGACTCTAGCTTCGTTACTAAGGGGCGAACATGGATTTTATTGAAAGATAAGCCGTGCTTTATGTGCTTTAGGAAGGTGAGAAAACACAGTAGATCTGTTTGGCACCATGTCTGAGTGCACTTGATCCTTTCAGAAGTGCACCCTGCTCTGTGAGTTCATCAACTCCTACAGAAACTATATATGGTTGATAGAAGCTTTCAGCGGTGCTTCCGACTGAACCAAGCTCAGTTTGATGAGCTGTTGTCCGGAGTTGGCAAGAGGATTTCCCCTCGGGACACCAACAACAGGCGCTATGTCATAATCACGCCCTACAGGAGCAAGCTCCTAGAGCAAAACATGTGATTTGTGCCGCAAGCTGTCTATTCACGTCTTTGCATTGAAATAACATGTAAATCACTCGCGATTGATGCTTTAACCGCGTCTAGTGTGAACGCATTATAAGAATCGTGTTGGTTCAAGTAGTTTGAACAAGCAGCAAAAAGTCATTTTGGAGTGTACACTGTAAAAAATGCTGGGTTCCACACAATCGATTTGTGTTGAGACAGCATGAAGGAATTAAATTAACTTAAAACATAAATCAATTAGGTTGACCTAAAAAAATTCAAGAATTGTGTTGTTTCAGCTCATTTTATAAAAGTAATCTGAAGAAACAGCAAACATAATTTTCTGAGTGCAGCGTGCTTTATTGCACACTGTAAAAAATGCTTGGTTCCACTCAATTCCTTCATGTTGTCCCAACACAAATTGATTAAGTTAACCTAATAGTTTTTGCTAATTTAAGTTGTTTGAACATAAAACAATTAAGTTGTACCCCCAAAAAACTTAAGAATTGTGTTGTTTCAACTCTTTTTAAATAAGCAGTTTAAACAAACAGCAAACATCATTTTTGTGTGTAGTTGATGAATAATTTAGGTAGGGGTGTCAAAATTAATTGTTTTTTTGGTCCACCGCTATGCAGACGCAGACAATTCGGTATCGGTTCAGTGATAATCATTACCGGTTATTATGTACTGACGTCATTTATCTCATATGCGCTCTGTCGCAAGGGAGGCGAGCGCAGGTATTTACAACACTACTGGCTGTGTTTTCTGGAAAGTCTTTCACTGACACTTACAGCAGAAGTCCCTATTTCTCTGCGATTGAGGGAATGAAAGTGAACACCATTTCTCTCTCTCTCTCTCTCTCTCACTGTGGCCCATTTTACCTACTGGCGTGACTTTTCCTCTCGGTTGCTGGCATGACTTTTCCTCCCCTCTCTTTTCCTCTCGGCGGCTGGCGTGACTTTTTCTCCCCTCTCTTTTCCTCTCGGCGGCTGGCGTGACTTTTCCTCCCCTCTCTTTTCCTCTTAGCTGCTGGCGTGACTTTTCCTCCCCTCTCTTTTCCTCTCAGCTGCTGGCATGACTTTTCCTCCCCTCTCTTTTCCTCTCGGCGGCTGGCGTGACTTTTCCTCCCCTCTCTTTTCCTCTCAGCTGCTGGCTTGACTTTTCCTCCCCTCTCTTTTCCTCTGGGCTGCTGGCGTGACTTTTCCTCCCCTCTCTTTTCCTCTCGGCTGCTGGCGTGACTTTTCCTCTCGGTTGCTGGCATGACTTTTCCTCCCCTCTCTTTTCCTCTCGGCGGCTGGCGTGACTTTTCCTCCCCTCTCTTTTCCTCTCAGCTGCTGGCATGACTCTTCCTCCCCTCTCTTTTCCTCTCGGCTGCTGGCGTGACTTTTCCTCTCGGCTGCTGGCGTGACTCTTCCTCCCCTCTCTTTTCCTCTCGGCTGCTGGCGTGACTCTTCCTCTCGGCTGCTGGCGTGACTTTTCCTCTCGGCTGCTGGCGTGACTTTTCCTCCCCTCTCTTTTCCTCTCGGCTGCTGGCGTGACTTTTCCTCTCGGCTGCTGACGTGACTTTTCCTCCCCTCTCTTCTCTTCTCAGCTGCTGGCGTGACTTTTCCTCCCCTCTCTTTTCCTCTCGGCTGCTGGCGTGACTTTTCCTCCCCTCTCTTTTCCTCTCGGCTGCTGGCGTGACTTTTCCTCTCGGCTGCTGGCGTGACTTTTCCTCTCGGCTGCTGGCGTGACTTTTCCTCCCCTCTCTTTTCCCCTCGGCTGCTGACGTGACTTTTCCTCCCCTCTCTTTTCCTCTCAGCTGTATGCTTTTCCTCTGTACCTGTGCATTGTCGCGGGACCCGACCAGATTTCATGCGGCGTGGGAATAAATGTCTGAATAAAATCGCGGGAGCGGTCGGTAACTCCGCTGGTGAAATTTTAAGGACTGGGCGGTCTCACAATATCGTTCCCGAGCGAGGGAGCAAGCAAGCGTGCGTGGCGTATGTGTGTGTATGTGAGTGCGCGTGTGCGTGCGTGCGTGTTTGTGTTTGTTTGGTGCTGTCTATGCTTGTGTATGTGTGTGAATGAGAGACAGTGTGGTGCTGTGTGTCCATGTGTGTGTGTTTATACAGACAGCTTGATATAGGCACCTCCAAAATACAACACTGTGTATGGAAAGCGTCGTCAATGCACTGTGATGCATCGAAATATCGAATTGAACTGAATCGATGGCATGATAATCGTAATCGTAATCGTAATCGTGAGACCAGTATAGATTCACAACGCTAAATTTAGCTGGAAACTACTTGTATAAATTATAAGTGCTACACTCAAAAAATTTATTATGGTTTTAGTTGGTCCAAAGAATGTAACTATGTTCAAATTAAACAATTTACTTATGTTTATCTATTAAAACCAAAAGAGTCGTGATGGAAAAAATATAAAAAGTAAGTTTTCAAATTTAAGCAGCTCGCTTAATTAAAATGAAGGAAAGGGAGTTGTGTTGCTTCTGCAGTACTGCATTTTGGTCAATAGGTAGATCTATTTAGTTAATGAACTTAAATAACTAAATAGATTAAAGCTAAATTATGAATGTTATAATGATTGAACTAAACAACATTACATTACCTTTTTGTAACTAACGTAAGTTCACTAAAATAAATACAGAATTTTTAAGGTAACTTAACTCGGTTACGTGGAGCCTGTTGACATAAAGTTAATTAAAGCCAACATATCATTTTTTTGAGTGTAAGTTTAAGCCTCAACACCTACAGAACCAGCACTGTGAAAACTCAACTAAAGATCAGGTCAGTAAAGATGAGATGAACCACCAAATCAGTTTTTAGAGCTTTTGAATATCAACAACAGATCTAACTGTGTCAGCAAGAGCTCAAATCTGGAGTCTGAACAGCTGCCTCTAGGAAAGCGAAGCGTTACATCAGGTTTTGTTAAAAGGCGTTGCTAGACTAGACAAAAGCAATGTTACTGAGCTCGGGAATAAAATTTAAACATTATTGTCAGCGTTTTCGTAATCAATCCACCATGTTGACATGACTCACAGTGAGACTTCAAAATCAGGAACAGCTTCAAGTGCAAATGAGCATGTCAACATTTCATCAAACACACTAAAAGCGAAGGCCAAAATCCCCGTTCACCGTAAATGACTGACAGAATGGACTGTTTCCCATTGTTTTAAAGAGTTCACAATGTCCAAAATGAGGCCATAAGACCCTCTTTCCGGTGATGTCAGGGGCTCAGCTGAAAATGTAAACAACACTTCTAATGCATAAAGCCTTTTTCTGCTGCTGAGTGTTAATTTAAAACAGAAAAAATGGACAAAAAAGGACAAACCAAAGTGAAAGCGAGTTGTTTATGGGCTTGCTAAGATTCACTTCTAAACCATTAACAGAAAAGAATACTTCACTCGAACATTTAAGTTGTGTCATTACTACTCTAAACAACTCTTTTGTGGAAAATGAATGATGAGTTTTTGGATGTTGGTCATATTTTTCAGTATAATTACAGTGAAAGGGGACCAAAAGCCTAGACAGTGATGCACTGTATTCAAATCGTTTGAAGGTCTGCACTTGTTTTGTGTGACAAAGAAACCAAATGTTAAGTTGATGTCGCTGTTGACCTCAGCACTCCTCGGAGTGGTTTGTTAGTAATTTATTCTGATTCATTAAAGAATCATTCTATTGAGTCAGACAAACTGAATGAATCACACAACAACCCTAAATAATTTGTTTCCACATTGATTATGTTGTAGTCTCAAATATTATACATCAAATTCAGTTTTACATTTTTTTACACAATGTACATTTTTGGATTCCTTTTTTATTTGCTTAAATGAAAGTAATCAAAAAGCATGTCTCATTCATTCATTCATTCATTCATTCATTCATTCATTCATTCATTCATTCACTTTCTTTTCGGCTTAGTCCCTTTATTAATCCGGGGTTGCCACAGCAGAATGAAACGCCAACTTATCCAGCACATGTTTTACGTAGCGGATGACCTTCCAGCTGCAACCCATCTCTGAGAAACCTCCATACACACTCATTCACACTAATACACTATGGAAAATTTAGCCTACCCAATTCACCTGTACCTTCTTGCTGTGAGGCGACAGCACTACTTACTGCACCACTGCGTCGCGAAATAGCATGTCTATTCATGTGAACATTTTTTTTATTACATTTTAAGGCATTTAACCCGTTTCCCCCTGTATAATTCTGTTTATTTTCTGTGGTTTTAATAGTTTAATTTAATTTCAGTAATAATGAAAAAAGCATGTCTATTCAAATGACTTCATACTACTTTAATAACTCAATGGGCTCTATTTTGACGATCTAGGTGCAAAGTCTAAAGCGCATGGTGCAAAAGTATCGAGGGCGTAACCGAATTCACTATTTTAATGATGGAAAAATACAGAATACGCGCCGGGCGCATGACCTAACAGGGTTGAACTTATTCTCTTAATGAGTTATGGCTAGGCCCACACGGAATCTGCGTGTGCAGAAATCCGCAGATTTCCGCAGATTTTTAGCCCATCATTGAGTCTATATATTTACTTATGTAAATGTGTGTAAAATTATATTTATTCAGTTTTTAAACTAATTTCAGTAAAATTATTGACAAATCTAAAAATGTTCCTATCATTTATTTACACTACAGTTTGTAAAGTAATTTTTTTTGTCTTTTTTAGTAGATATATTATATGAGAGACTTGCTTTGTTTACAAAATAAGTGGATCTAATTGTATTTGCATTGTGAACAGTAAATAAAAGTTAAAAAGGTATTTTTTTATTTCATATATTACGTTTTTTGTTATGATACTCCCAAATTCATTCAGCATAAATCCGCAGATTTTATTTACAAATTTTTCCGCAGAAATAGCAAAAAATGTCCGCAGTGTGTTTCGAGCATATAACATGGATTAAAACAATTAGAGTCTCATCTCCCATTTCTGTTAAGAGTCAGTTGTTTCGCTCCATGGTGCAGTTGCTATTTACATGGCAAACTTTTTAAGTGGTAAAACTGAACACTTCACTAACGAGAAAACAGTTAAACCAGGTGGATGCTGAACAGGTCATCCAGGTGGATGCTGCACACTGGTGGCGGATGAGGAGATCTCCCCCCTCCCCCTTGTGTAAAGCACTTTGAGTGCCCAGAAAAGTACTATATAAATGTAAGGAATTATTATTATTATTAAACAGACCATCTGCAGCGGGCCATTTGGCCTCTTTACTTTATCTTTACTTTTTCTCTTTACTTTACTCCTTTACTTTCAAGGAGTAAGGAAACAGTGTTGTTCTCACTCCACTGAAGACACCCATTAGCCTACATGTTTAATTTCGCTTGTTAAGCGCAAAAATTTGTTTCAAAACTTTCTAAATTCAGTTCTAATTGCCAGCAAACGAAAAAATGAACAATAATAACGAAGTGTGGTCAAAAAATGGATTTGCTATTTAAATAACATGGCGCAAAACGTGAAAAATAGGGTTGCGCTGATCTGAAAATAGCAAAAAAATTTGCTGCGTGTATGATAGGACCCAATATCTTTAATGTTAAGGCCTCTTATTACTGTATGTCTAAACCAACATAATACTAAATCTGTCCATTCTTTCAAATCTAGAATCTGCATTGACATTCACCAAATAAAGAGTATTTTTTTACCTTATTGTGGACAAAACCCAATTATCAATTATATCTCTCTTTTAAACATAATGATTCAAGCTCCATTGAGGTCTTTCTACAGGAAGTGAAAACATGGCTTACACCAAGTTATTTGGCATTAACCAAGAACTAGTACTGTCTCAAATTTGATAAACATTTGACAGAACAGAATATTTTACTAGATCTTTTTTTCAAGATACTAGTATTCAGCTTAAAGTGACATTTAAATTAATTAGGTTAATTGGGCAAGCTAGGGTTATAAGGGCAAGTCATTTTATAATGATGGTTTGTTCAACAGTTGAAAACAAATATTGCTTAAGGGGGCTAATAATATTGACCTTAAATTGTTAAGAAATTGCTTTATTCTAGCCGAAATAAAACAAATAGGAGTTTCTCCAGAAGAAAAAATATTATCGGAAATACTATGAAAAAATTCTTTGCTCTGTTAAACATCATTTGGCAACTATAGGAGGAATATACAAAATTGTAGGAGGGCTAATAATTCTTACTTTGTGTTCTTAGCATAATTTATTGTCTTTTATGTATTTCATGTGTACTGCACTTTTGTCAATCTTGGGTTGTTTTTAAATGTGCTTTATAAATAAATACTGAAAAGAAATTGATATGGTAATATTAGACTTCTTTGTGTTACCGATGGTGTTTTTGCATCATTATTAAATGCCCTGTTCTCTTTCAAGATGCGAAAACAAATGGCCTGACAATTCTTCAGTAATTTGCATTTATGTTCCATAGAAAGTCATTATTAAGTCAGTGTGAACCAGAAGTTGCTGAGACTTTTATTTCAGTATGTAAATATACTTCCAACTGAAATGGAATATTGAGTAGGGGGTGGGGCTTTCTTCTGCATCATTGCCTGATAGTAACCTAACGGGTAAGAGAGTGTATTAACATACAGCTGCTATGGAAGCCCTCAGGTTGATGTCAACAGAAGGACCGCCACTCCAAACATGGAAGCAAATGGTCAGACTTCGATTGGGGATTATCAAAACAAAATTATTTAATCTCTCTGAAGTGGTTCAAAACCAGTTGGAGTTTTTTGTTTTTAAAGTCAGAATTATTAGCCTTCTCTTTGAATTTGCTTTTCTTTTAAAAATATTTCCCAAATGATGTTTAACAGAGCAAGGAAATTTTTACGGTATGTCTGATAATATTTTTTCTTCTAGACAAATCTTATTTGTTTTATTTCGGCTAGAATAAAAGCAGTTTATGATTAAAAAAAAACATTTTAAGGTCAAAATTATTAGCCCCTTTAAGCAAATTTTTTTTCCGATAGTCTACAGAACAAACCATCATTATTACAATAACTTGCTTAATTACCCTAACCTGCCTAGTTAACCTAATTAACCTAGTTAAGCCTTTAAATGCCACTTTAAGCTGTATAGAAGTGTCTTGAAAAATATCTAGTCAAATATTATTTACTGTCATCCTGGCAAAGACAAAATAAATCAGTTATTAGAATTGAGTTATTAAAACTATTATGTTTAGAAATGTGTTGAAAAAATCCGCTATCAGTTAAACAGAAATTGGGGAAAAAAATAAACAGGGGGCTAATAATTCTGACTTCAACTGTATATTGAAGAATGTTGTAACCACTGACATTCATAGAAGGAAAAGCAAATACTATGGAAATCAATCAACAAGTCTTGAGTAGAATGAGTATAAATGATTACCGAACTTTTTTGATTAAACTATCCCTTCAATCAAATAATGATCAAATAATTACAAAATGTGTAATGACCACAGCACAAGTGTTTTAAGCTGTAGTGATGCCTCCTGTGTGCGAGTTTCATGTGTGTACATATATAGCTGGCATATATAACCAAACTACCATGCTATAATTGTTCCCAGCATCTCCCGCTCACCGCTTTACTATTACACTGTTGTAGATCTAGCCTCTGGTTTGTTTAACATCACCATATAGCCACCTCAAAGTATGAAACATGACGGCGTTATGACGGATTACCCCACAATACTCTCTCATATACAAACCCGCAGCTCAACCCCTGCTCCTCTGCTCGTTTATTTTCATGCTAGGGAGCGGGAATGCTTTTCATCACGTTTCCAAACAGCAATATTGAAATCTTGTGGCATGTGAAATTGGTGTTTAGTGCTGGTTCATGACTTATGGAGACTTTCGTAATCTTCGTAATCGATGTTTAGCAATCGTTGGATTATAACGTTGACAGAAACCAATCATTGCATTGATATGAGGATTTTTATCATTATTTTACCCTTCAAATATTACCCCCATTTTTGAGTTTGCGCTTGAGAATGGTATATAATGCTGCGTTCACACCAGACGCGGATGAAGCATCAAGCATCACAGATTTACATGTTAAGTTAATGCAAAGATGCAAATAGACATCTGTGAAACTTTATAGAAACTTTACTGCAAAATGAATCTACCTACAGGTACCAATAAAGTAAACTGAATTGAACTGAACTAAATAAACGGGGAATGAAAAATAAATGTCAATGTCAATTTTATTTATATAGCACCATTTAACACAACCAGAGGTTGACCAATGTGCTGCACAGTACAAATCACAACAAAGAAAAAATATATGTACAGTTGAAAATTATAAGCCCTAATATTTATTTTTTCCCCAGTTTCTGTTTAACAGAGAAGATTTTTTTTCAACACATTTCTAAGCATAAAAGTTTTAATAACTCATTTCTAATAACTGATTTATTTTATCTTTGCCATATATATTTACACATATACTGTGTATATATATATTGCCATAGATATTTTTCAAGACACTTCTATACAACTTAAAGTGACATTTAAAGGCTTAACTATCTTAATTAGGTTAACTAGGCAGGTTAGGGCAATTAGGCAAGTTATTGTATAATGATGGTTTGTTCTGTAGACTATCTGAAAAAATATAGCTTCAAGGGGCTAATAATTTTGACCTTAAAATAGATTTGAAAAAATTAAAACTGCTTTTATTCTAGCCGAAATAAAACAAATAAGACTTTCTCCAGAAGAAAAAAATATTATCAGACTTACTGTGAAAATTTCCTTGCTCTGTTAAACATCATTTGGGAAATATTTAAAAAAGAAAAAACTAATTTAAAGGTGGGCTAATAATTCTGACTTCAACTGTATTTCAAGAGTTCACACTTAGCTGATGATTGGTAATAAGCTAGTTTGGCATGCTGTCCCAGGAGAGAGCCCTGAGCTCATGAGATCCTCGAGCCCTGGGCTCCCTCCCATTTGCAGGGCGAGAGGGGAGTTTGAGCTCAAGTAGATCTTGAGAACCCCTCCCCGCCCTCCTGCTGCTTAAGGAATGCTAAGGTGGTGTGTTGCTGGTGGAATTTGACTATGGTGCTGATATGGTTTAGTCAATTTACTTATGTCTCATGTTTTTGGAATGTGTGAGGAAACCGGAGGACCCGGGGAAAACCCACACGAGCAGGGGGAGAACATGAACTCCACACAGAAATGCCGACTGGCCGGGTAGAGACCCGAACCAGAAGCATTCTTGCTGTGAGGCCACAGTGCTAGCCACTGGGCCGCCGTGCTGCCCTATAAAGGAAAAAGAGGAGGAGAGGGGGTGGAAGGGGGGATTCTTCAAGACGAAGATGACTAAAGGTAAGATGTTTGGTTATTTATACTGAGTTAAGAATCGTCTGATTGGTGGTTCGTACATTAGCTTGACTTGGGGCCAGCCATGTGAATCATAAGCACGAGATCCTCTCGAAATTAGTTTGTAATTAAACTTCACATAAAATTATAGCTAAAACAGACAATTTTCACTGATAAAATGCCAAATCAAAAAGGTAAGCTATCAACCTAGATTTAAAAACAGAAAGGGATAAAACAGCTCTAATACAGAGGGGCAGAGCATTCCACAACCTTGGTCCAGCTACTGCAAAGGCACGGTCACCTCTGCATTTCAGCCTCGACTTAGGGATGCAACAGTCTCTGGTTAGATGGACGAAGAGACCGACCAAACATGAAACACAAAAACACATAAAAACATGAATCACAAAATACAAAAAACTGCTTATTTATGGATTTTTGATAGCGTTAGAAAAGCCTTTCTGGCACTGTATTGGTCATCGTCAGAATATTGAAGTCTCTAAATGAGCTCCTCCATTGTAAGTCTCTGTGATTCTTACTGTAGTTTGTCCTCCATTTCTTCTTGTTTGGTCCTCTTTTTTTCTCACTGTTTTTCTTTGATAACACTGTTCCATGCTCTCGAGCCAGTCCGACTGAAAATGCACCCCAGAACTTCCTCTTGAGCAGACTAGACGATTGATAAATGATGGAAGCTGGCTGTCCAGCTGGTTTGGCTCCAGATGGAATCAAACAGCTGAAGAACATCGGATTTGCAGCCTGGCTGTAATGACTTTTAACAGTAATGTTTGCCCTGACTGATGATACACTGGTGCCCAGAACGAAGCCTCTGACTAAACCCTGCTGGACAGAACAGAGCTGCTGCAGACTATTTCTCATACTGTCTGTTTTTTCCTCTCAACACATTGACCTCATTCTCTTCCACCTTCCTGGTATTTATCTTCAGGAAATCACTGAAGGCATATATTATGTTATCATAATGATCTAATGTGGCAATAAGATCGCAACTGTACTGGGTATTTACACCATGCCTATATTCATTTATGTAAACACACAAAAAACAACATTAACATTATAGCAGACACTGTAGAAAGGTCATTCCCAGTCACTAGACTTTTCTGACAGGATTTTCCAGTGTCATTGAGTGTCAGAATGTTCTGTACAGGAGTTATTATTAGGGATTATAGGTCGCGAAATTTAGTGGTTTTTATTTTAGCGTTTTTTTTAAAAGCATGATGGAAAAACACGAACGCAGTTATGAATGTATTGAAACATATGCGGTAACACTTTACAATAAAGTTCATTAGTTAAAGCGTTTACTAACATGAAGTAATCATGAACATGTCACGGATTGGCCAGGCTCTTCCACCAACATCACGCACCGAGCACCTTCACCTGAGTATTAACCACGCACAGCTGCACCCAATCACTCCCATTCACTATATAAGCACACACCTCACTTCACTCATTGTCCGGTCTCGTTCCTACGAAGCGGACTCTGAGTGAACCACTTCCTAGGTTTCACTCCCCTACGATCTCAGCAAATATACTTACCTTATCTCTGTTTTCATTCCAGTCTGTCCAGTGTTCCAGTTGTCCTGTCAACGTTGTGTGTCTCGTCAGTCTGTCTTCCCCGCAAGTCCTCTGGTGTGTGCATTCGGTCATCCTTCTGTGTCTGTCATCCCACCTGGCAAAGAGAATCATCAGTTCATCCAAACTCCATTTCCACTCTCAATCATTATCCAAATTACTCTGCTGTTGTAATAAACCTCATTTATACTTACTCCCCTTGTTTGTCCGTCTGCTTCCGTAACAGAAGACCGGACCTTCAACTACCAACAGCATGAGCACTCACGATCCCCTTCAGGAGTTGGTGGATTCATTGAAGAGAGTGCTACTACCATCTGCTCCACTTCCCGAAGCACCACCAGCACCGAGCACTTCTTCACCGTCCACCCACTCATCCAGTCCCATGGCTCGACCAGCGCCCTACTCTGGCGGGGCGGAGGAGTGCAATGGATTTCTCCTACAATGTTCTCTGGTATTCACTATGCAACCCGAGTTATACCCTACAGATCGGTCCAAAATCGCATTCATCATCTCCCTTCTCTCTGGGTCGGCTCTTCGGTGGGCTGAAACCATCTGGCAACAGTCTGGGCCGGTAACAAATTCCATTCAGTCATTCACCCAATATTTCAAGGAGGTTTTTGGTCGCGCGGATGCCGAAGTAGCAGCTGGAGAACAGTTATACCATCTCAAACAGGGAGCCATGTCCACTCAGGATTATGCTCTCAGGTTCCGAACTCTGGCTGCTGCTAGCGGGTGGAATGAGCGATCTCTCCTCACAACCTACCGGCTCGGACTAGAGCCCAGCCTCCGGTTACAGCTGGCCGCCCTCGACGACACGATGGGATTGGAGAAGTTCATCCAACACTCTCTGCGCTGTTCCGATCGTCTGAGGGTCTACCAGCATGATCCTCCACCGGTATCACAAGCACTCCTCCGTTCGCCAGAGCCAGCCGTCCCTCCAGAACCAGAGCCCATGATCATAGAATCTGGTAGACTCACAATCACCGAGCGACAGAGGAGGCTGACCCGGGGTCTGTGCATGTACTGTGGTGCCAAAGGACATGTCAGGCTGGACTGTCCCATCCGTCCAACACGCTCTGTGGTGAGTTTGTTCAGTTCTCCCATTGAAAAAATGCATCCTCTCACCACTAATGTCCAGTTAACTACCCCTTCTGTCTCAGTTTCAGTCACAGCCCTCATCGACTCCGGGTCAGCAGGAAATTTCATCTCGCACGCCCTCTGTCGCCGACTACAGCTTAACACCGAAGCCTCGACGCACGTCTACCAGATTCAGCCCATAACCAACGATATCCATTCTCAGGCACGTATCCATCGAAAATGTGAACCCGTCAATCTCCAAGTAGGACTGCTCCACAAAGAGGAGATTCAATTTCTGGTTCTGGAGGGTGCATCGATGGATATCATCTTAGGGCGCCCGTGGCTGGTGAAGCACGATCCCATCCTCTCTTGGGGCACAGGAGAGATTAAGAGATGGGGAGAAGAATGCAGATCCAGCTGTTTTCCCGATCTACCCTTACAAATTCAAAGACCCCTTACCGTCTACGTCACGTCTGTCGAAAGTCCTGTCGAGAAAATATCCATTCAGATCCCGAAGATCTACTCCTCATACGAGGATGTATTTTGCCCCAAGAGAGCTTCCCAGCTACCTCCACATCGGCCATGGGACTGCGCCATAGACCTGCTTCCAGATGCTCCTATGCCCAGAGGTAGGATCTACCCGTTGTCCCTTCCGGAGACCAAGGCAATGGAGGAGTACATCCATGAGGCTCTGAGTCAGGGGTATATCCGTCCATCCACGTCACCTGCTGCCTCAAGTTTCTTCTTCGTGGCTAAAAAGGATGGAGGGCTGCGGCCATGTATCGATTACAGAACCCTAAATCAAGGTACAGTCAAGTTCCGGTATCCCCTTCCTCTCGTCCCTGCGGCCCTGGAACAACTCAGATCCGCCAAAATTTTCACCAAGTTGGACCTCCGCAGCGCCTATAACCTGGTGAGAATACGTGAGGGGGACGAGTGGAAGACTGGGTTTGTGACCCCTACTGGACACTACGAGTACCTGGTCATGCCCTATGGTCTGGTTAACGCCCCCTCCGTATTCCAAAACTTCATCCACGAAGTTCTCCGGGAGTTCCTTCATCTCTTCGTCATTGTATACATAGATGATATCCTGATTTACTCCCGGAGTGAGGCCGAACATCGCCACCACGTTGCGGAGGTCCTGAAAACCCTCAGGAAACACCGCCTGTACCTCAAGGCTGAAAAATGCTCCTTCCATTCACCATCTGTTCAGTTCTTGGGGTACATCATCGATCAAAGAGGGGTTCGTATGGACGAGGGGAAGGTCACTTCCGTCATCTCCTGGCCCGAACCAAAGACCATAAAGGAACTCCAACGTTTCCTAGGATTTGCTAATTTCTACCGACGTTTCATCCAGAATTACAGTCTCATCACCGCTCCGCTCACCAACCTGTTGAAAAATAAACCCAAAGCACTACCCTGGCCTCCCGAAGCCGCCGCAGCCTTCCAAAACCTAAAAGAATCCTTCACTCAAGCCCCACTGCTGACTCATCCTGATCCTGACTTGCCGTTTGTGGTCGAAGTGGATGCATCGACCACCGGAGTGGGAGCCATCCTGTCCCAGTACCACGGTACTCCTTCATTACTCCATCCATGTGCCTATTTCTCCCGGAAGCTCAGCCCGGCGGAAAGGAACTATGACATCGGAAATCGAGAACTTCTGGCCATCAAGCTCGCCCTGGAGGAGTGGCGACACTGGTTGGAGGGGGCCAAACATTCGTTCCAGGTGATCACAGATCATAAAAATCTCCAATACCTAAAAGATGCTAAAAGACTCTGTCCTCGTCAAGCCCGTTGGTCATTGTTCTTCTCCAGATTTCAGTTCTCTATCTCATATCGACCAGGTTCAAAGAACATCAGAGCAGACGCACTTTCCAGAATTCACGACCAGCATGAAATTATTGAGACACCGGCCAAGATCCTTCCCGATCAGATCACTATCTGTCCCATCCAATGGTCCGCTCCTACAGTAAACGCCACTCCAGAATCCAGAACTCCGCCGGGCTGTCCCCCCAATCGACGCTTCATCCCTGAAAACCAACGGGTAGATCTCATTCATTCCAGCCATACATCTCTGGGCACAGGACATCCTGGGGCCAACAACACCCTCTCGCTGCTATCCCAACGCTTTTGGTGGCCGAACATGGCGAGGGATGTGAGAAGATACGTCCAAGGCTGCAGAGAATGCGCTATGGCGAAGAGTCCTCGCCATCTACCTGCTGGTAAACTCCATCCCTTGCCCATCCCAAACCGCCCCTGGTCACACCTAGGAGTTGACTTCATGACAGACCTCCCATTGTCTGAAGGTAACACCTGCATTCTAGTCATCATAGATCGATTCTCTAAATTCTGTCGTTTGATTCCTTTGAAAGGTATACCCACAGCCCTAGAGACCGCCGAAAACCTGTTCAACCACGTCTTTCGAAATTTTGGGTTACCAGAAGATATAGTCTCGGATCGAGGACCCCAATTCATCTCCAGACTATGGAGAGCGAGAGAGTCTGGGACGATGCTCATCACCATCTCCAGAGGGCAGTACGCAGAACAAAGGAGGTATCTGATAAGAGGAGGATTCCAGGCCCCATCTATACTCCAGGACAAAAGGTCTGGCTCTCCACCAGAGATATCCGGTTGCGACTGCCCTCCCGTAAATTAAGTCCCAGATTTGTTGGTCCCTTCACCATTCTGGAACAGGTCAACCCCGTCACATACAAATTACAGTTACCACCACAGTACAGAATCCACCCCACATTCCACGTGTCCCTTCTAAAACCCTTTCACGATCCTCTGATTCCCTCCACAGAGCCTGGCCATGAAGAGGAACCTCCTCCCCCCCTGATGTTAGAAGAAGGGGCCATCTACCAAGTCAAGGACATCCTACGGTCCCGGCGTCGTGGTGGTCAGCTTGAATACCTCGTCGACTGGGAAGGATACGGTCCAGAAGAGAGGTCATGGGTCTCCAGATCCGATATACTAGATCCCGCACTTATGGAAGAGTTCCACTCCAATCACCCAGAATTTCCAGCACCTCGAGGACGAGGTAGACCACCACGACGTCGGAGGTTCAGGCCCTCAGGAGCGGGCCCTGGGGAGGGGGGTAATGTCACGGATTGGCCAGGCTCTTCCACCAACATCACGCACCGAGCACCTTCACCTGAGTATTAACCACGCACAGCTGCACCCAATCACTCCCATTCACTATATAAGCACACACCTCACTTCACTCATTGTCCGGTCTCGTTCCTACGAAGCGGACTCTGAGTGAACCACTTCCTAGGTTTCACTCCCCTACGATCTCAGCAAATATACTTACCTTATCTCTGTTTTCATTCCAGTCTGTCCAGTGTTCCAGTTGTCCTGTCAACGTTGTGTGTCTCGTCAGTCTGTCTTCCCCGCAAGTCCTCTGGTGTGTGCATTCGGTCATCCTTCTGTGTCTGTCATCCCACCTGGCAAAGAGAATCATCAGTTCATCCAAACTCCATTTCCACTCTCAATCATTATCCAAATTACTCTGCTGTTGTAATAAACCTCATTTATACTTACTCCCCTTGTTTGTCCGTCTGCTTCCGTAACAGAACAACACTTGTACAGCATTTATTAATCATAATTGGACATTTACTAATGCATTATTAACATCCAAGTCCATCCTTGTTAACATTAGTTAATGAGTTAACATGAACTAACAGTGAACAACTGTATTTTCATTAACTAACGTTAACTAACATGAAGAAATACTGTAGTAAATGTATTGTTTATTGGTTGTTCATGTTAGTAAATGCATTAATTAACATTAACTAATGAACCTTATTGTAAAGTGTGACCACATATGCTTGTTTGTTGTAAAAATTCGGAATAATGACAAAAAAATACTAAATTGTGGATCTCCTCATTCCGGGTGCAGCTATACTATAGATGGTGTATTCTGGGAAATTTTCTTACCACTTGGTTTCAAGTGTGGTCCTGAAAAATCTCAGTTCGAAGGGGTATCTAGCCCTTCCTAAAGAGAATTGGGACACCCCTACCCCTTCACGTGAACGTGCAAAACAAAGGGTAAGGGGAAGGGGAAGGGCTAAGGAGTACACTGTAAAAAATGGCTGTGATTTCAATGGTAAAAAACTGTAAAAATGCTACAGTAAAAATCCGTAACCTGGTTAACAGTATGTTTCCTTAATATATACGATATTAAATTGTATAAATTGATATAAATTGACTTTCCCAGAATTCCCTGCATGGCACATCACCTTTTATGCTTTTTGTTATCACTATGGATCTTTTTAGTTGTTTCCCCATCAGTTATGTACATTAGAGATTTATGTTACATCTATTGTTGATAAACAATGTTTATTTAATGACTTTAATTTTATGCGTGTTACCATACTTGTGTTTAGTAGCTGTGTGAATGACACTGAGCACCTTCTATACACTGATACACTTTTCTGCTTGTGTAACTTTCTCATCACGACCTGCATCTGGTGGTGTTAACGTTAGGGCTGGGCAATACTGCAAATTTTGGTATCGATCCGATACCAAGTAAATACAGGGCCAGTATCGCCGATATTGATACTGATACTTTAACTTTAAAATGCATGCACTTGAACCTAAATGTACTTTTCTGTAGGGGAGAACAGTGTGTGATGATTTATGAGTTGAATGCTCTCAAAGCAGCTATAATTAAATGTATTTGTTAAAACCCAGGAATTATCTGGATTTGCAAACACAAACTTATTACTAGAGAACAATAACTTTTTTTTTTTAACTTTCCTTCAGTCTGGGGTTTTTGTTCAGAAACAGTTATATAATAACAAATCCATTTCTCTTTTTTCACTTCTTCAATGTCTTTAAACAAATAAATGCAAAACGAATATGCATTTAAAATACATTTTTAATAAACAAAGACCACAGAATTATTACTGGCAAACAAATATTTTTTTCAGTTTTTGTTCACTGTTTTGTTCAAAATAACAAAATAAAGTGTTTCTCTTTCATTAGACACTTAACATTACCTTATTTTATAAACAAAGTGCAAACAGTTTCTTGTATATGATGAGGGATATTCTGACATTTTCATTATTTTAAGTTTATGGTATACAGTGGTGGCCAGAATTATTAGAACACCTGTATTCTCACCAGTTTTTAAATGTTTTTTTTTTTTATTATTTCCTACTAACAAAAGATAAATGACTTAAAACCATTTTTAGCTGGTGAAAAAAACTACTGTTCTAATCATTTTGGCCACCACTGTATATGTTTAAATTCCAAAAGAATTCAAATAAATGGCAGGTTTTAATGTGCTGACTATATAGGCTGTATTTAATCAGCCTGATAATGAAATGTAACAAGTTCAACTATAACCAAGTAATCGTTTTTTTTTTTCTTCAAATTGGCATTAACTAATACTGAATGTTCTATATAACTCTAATATTAATTTCACCACTGTAGCTAGCTTACTAGATATTCATTGCCTCTCCGAAACGACTCTGCCAGCGACCTCTGTTTCAGGGCTGGCACTCTGTCTGGAGGATTTGCCTCCTCTCCTGTTTTGCAGCTCGACGTTCTCTTTTTCGTGTTGTTTTATGTGTTTGTGTAGATTTGTGGTAGTGCCACGGTATCGAATAGACTTTCTACAAACATCGCAGTTTGCAATATTTTCATTTACTGCAGTAAAATAACTCCAAACAGTGCTCCTCCTTCTTTCGTCATCTCAGAACAGCCATAAGTGTTTGCGCTTTGGCGCATCTGAGTCACATGCTGAAAGGACAATTAATAACAGCAAAGCAAGAAGGAGCAACGGTGCATACAAGATATAAAAGGAGCGGGGTATTTGCATATCCGCTCTTTTATGAAACAGGACATTGTACATTGGCTTTACTGTAAATTAGATGCAATTTAAATAAAAGTATCGATCTCGGAAGGCTACTATTGATCCGATATCAATACTAACCCTGCTGAAAAATCCAGCTTAAACCAGCCTAGGCTGGTTGGCTGGTTTTAGCTAGTTGACCAGCCTGGTTTTAGAGGGGTTTTGGCCATTTCCAGGCTGGTTTCCAGCCATTCCAGCCTGGTCTTAGCTGGTCAAGCTGGAAAATGACCAGCAAAATCCAGCTAAAACCAGCTTGACCTGCCTGGTTTAAGCTGGACATAGCTGGTTTTGGCTGGGCTCCCAGCCTGGTTAGGCTGGTCAAGCTGGTTTTAGCTGGTCATTTTCCAGCCTGACCAGCTAAGACCAGGCTGGAAATGGCTGGAAAACAGCCTGGAAATGGCCAAAACCCCTCTAAAACCAGGCTGGTAGACCAGTTAAAACCAGCCAACCATCTTAGTCTGGTTTAAGCTGGTCTTTTCAGTAGGGTACCGTTGGTATCGATACTATCGATATTAGGATCGATCCGCCCACCCCTACTAACTGTGTAACAAAAGATGTGTAGATGTTGGTAATTCAAAATACAGATTTACTGTATAAGAAATACAGTAGTTTACTGTAAAAAAGAGAAATTACTTTTACGGCTTGTACTGTATTTTTTACGGTAAAACACTTGCAACCACAGCTGCCATTTTGTCACCGTAAATTTTATTTATTTTATTAAATTTTATTACCGGATTTATTTTTTTACAGTGTAGAATTGGAATTGGGCCTAATAAAGTGACTATGCCGAAAAGAAAATGAATGAATGAATGAATGAATGAATATTTCCCACCCTAGTTAAAATAAGTCTTTAAATTCATATATATCCACCCTCTGTCTTTCAGTCTGGGCTCATTATTAGTTTTGCTGTCTGTGACAACAAGTTTAAAAAACTCTTGTGACTCTTTGATCACAAATGGAGATCCTCCAACAGTCTCCTATGCGATAGCTGTCTTGGTCGAGAGCCCACATACATGACTGATCTTCTCCAAGTGTGCCGCATTCCCAGCTCTATACTGCAAATGTGTTGCTGTTTATGAAGTGCATTAAAAGGTTGGCACCTGATAGCACATCCCTCTGGGTATGTGTTGAATAACTGAGTGCATAAATAAAAACACGCTTCCATTCCTGCTTCGACCAAGAGAAACCCGATGATCTGCTCTGTTCTGGGTCCTATAATGGCACAGATGGCTCTATTTTTGGACACTGTGTTCATTTTCATTAATGGCCGACTCTGCTTTCTTGTATCTATTCTACAATTGTTTCCTCACTGCCCTGAATTTTTAGAGGGAATTCATTATAGGGGCTGCTAAATTAAAGAACACTTTTAGAAATATTGTAATATTCATCATTGTATGTTTGAAAGATGCTTAGCTGTGGATACATCATGCTTGTAAAACAGGGAAATGAAAGTTAGAAATATAATATAAATAAACATGAATGATATTGAATTGAATTATTTATCAGGGGTCGCCACAGCGGAATGAACCACCAACTTTTTACACAGCGGATGCCCTTTCAGTCGCAACCCTGTACTGGGAAACACCCATACATTATCATAGTCACACTATGGCCAATTTACACTCACCGGCCACTTTATTAGGTACACCTGCTACAACTGCTCGTGATCGCAAATTTTTATTCAGCCAATCACATGGCAGGAAATCAATGCATTTAGGCATGTAGATATGGTCAAGATGATCTGCTGCAGCTCAAACCGAGCATCAGAATGGGGAAGAAAGGTGATTTAAGTGACTTTGAGCGTGGCATGGTCGTTGATGCTAGACGGGCTGGTCTGAGTATTTCAGAAACTGCTGATCTACTGGGATTTTCATGCACAACCATCTCTAGGGTTTACAGAGAATGGTCCCAAAAAGAGAAAATATATAGTGAGCGGCAGGTCTGTGGGCGCAAATGCCTTGTTGATGCCGGAGGTCAGAGGAGAATGGATAGACTGGTTCCAGCAGATAGAAGGGCAACAGTAACTCAAATAACCACTCGCTGCAACCGAGGTCTGCAGAAGAGCATCTTTGAACGCACAACACGTCCAACCTTGAGGCGGATGGGCTACAGCAGCAGAAGACCATACTGGGTGCCACTCCTGTCAGCTAAGAACAGGAAACTGAGGCTACAAATTGCACAGGCTCACCAAAGTTGGACAATAGAAGATTGGTCTGATGAGTCTCGATTTCTTCTGCGACATTCAGATGGTAGCGTCAGAATTTGGCGTCAACAACATGAAAGCATGGATCCATCCTGCCTTATATCAACGATTCAGGCTGGTGGTGGTGGTGTGATGGTGTAGGGATGTTTTCAGTTCTGTTGATCAAACAAAAAATCTAAATGAGAGATTCATTCACCTGTCTTCACTGCAACTATAGTCAAGATGTACACTGTAAAACTCAATTAGTTGACTTATAAGTGCATTTACAGACGCCTTTTGGAGAACAGTGTCTCTTTATCACTATGGAGCACGTCCGACAGTCACAGTCACGTTTCATGAACGTTGCAAATGAAGGGCGATGACGCATTTTAATGTGTTCAGCCAATTTTATATTCATTTCAAAGCGCTTTCAAGCCCAAATAAAATAAAACTATAATACTCTAAACAGCTCTTGAAGTTAAATCACATCTGAGATCTGCACAGCTCTCTGTTTATATCACGGACATGTTTCATAGAAGATTAAAAATGCAGGAGAAATACGAAAACATACTTAAACAGGACTATATAGTCAGTGCCAATGGCGTAGTGGAAAGTGCACCGACACATGCACTGCAGTGTTCACGGTGACCCGAGTTTGATTCCTGCCTCGAGGTCCTATGCCGATCCTTCCCCTCTTTCTGCTCCCCACACTTTCCTGTCAATTCTCTCTACTGTCCCGTCAAATAAAGGTGAAAACTCCTAAAAATAATTATTAAAAACAGGATTATATACAGTTTTTTCTTTTTTTAATATTTCCCAAATGATGTTTAACAGAGCAAGGAAATTTTCACAGTATGTCTGATAATATTTTTTCTTCTGGAGAAAGTCTTATTTGTTTTATTTCGGCTAGATTAAAAGCAGTTTTTAATTTTTTAAAAACCCTTTTAAGGTCAACACTATTAGCCCCTTTAAGCTATATTTTTTTCAATAGTCTACAGAACAAACCATCATTATATAATAAGTTGCCTAATTACTCTAACCTGCCTAGTTGACCTAATTAACCTAGTTAAGCCTGTAAATGTCACTTTAAGCTGTATAGAAGTGTCTTGAAAATATCTAGTAAAATATTATTTACTGTCATCATGGCAAAAAAAAAATATATCAGTGATTAGAAATGAGTTATTAAAACTATCAGAAATTGGGGAAAAAATAAACAGGGAGGCTAATAATTCTGACTTCAACTGTATATTGGGATAAAATGGTAATGAATGGTAATGTATCAAAAAAATGGGAAAACCCTGGGAAAAATGTGAGGGTGGACATGTGAAAATTTCATTGCATTACAATTAACAGCAAAAATAACTTCTGAAGATAGAATTAACTAACTTAAAACCCATATTTAGCTGCTGACAGCATCTAGTGTTGTAATAATTTTGGCCACCACACTATAATCCCTTCAAAAAAAGGCTCGGTTATACTTGTTTTTCATCAGACTCATTGCGGGTAAACGTTTCTGATCTGCAATTGTGTTTGTCACAGTGTTGTGAAGGACACAGACGGGTTATCTTTATGATTGGGGTTAAGTGGGACAGACGGCTTGTTTCTGTGTAATGTTGTGCAGTGCTGCGTATGCCACTGCAATACAAACACGACACATCTGCATGCGGCTGTACAGTGTCATCATCAGCCCCATCCAGACAGTCATAAAAAGATGTTTCCTCAGATCAGTGAGCTGCTGCTGAAATTCACAAGGCCCCAGTGAATCGTTTAACCTCTGGATGATGATTTTGCCTGATCTGAATGCTTAATCCATATACAGTTGAAGTCAGAATCATTAGCCCTTCTGAATTATTGGCTCCCTTGTATATTTTGTCCTCAATTTCTGAACAAAAAGATGATTTCTTCAACACATTTCTAAACATAATATATTTAATAACTGATTTCTTTTATCTTTGCCATGATGACATTGATGATATTTATGGAATACTAGCATTTAGCTTAAAGTGCCATTAAAAGGCTCAACTAGGTTAATTGGGTTAACTAAGCAGGTTAGGGTAATTAGGCAAGTCACTAGGTGCGTTCGACTTGAACCATGGCTGCAGCCGGTGATCAAAGAGACTAGCCGAGCACAGGCGGGGGCGGAGTTGAAAATGGAGCTGTCAAGCGGGACACTTCAGGGCTCATCATCATTTTATTATTTTTAACAACAAAAGATTTACAGTGCAAATAAAACAGAATACAGTCTCTACAAACTATGTGAAGTTTATTTATAAACTAATTTCGAGAGGATCACGTGCCTATGATTGCTTGCAGCCGGCCCCATATTATTCAATTCATGATTCACCAATCAGACGATTCCTAAGCCACTATAAACACCCTAAGTTTTATATGACAGCCATCTTCGTTTTGAAGAATCCCACCTTCCACCCCTACTCCTTCTCCTCCTTTCCTAGATGGGTGGCACAGTGGCCCAGTGGTTTGCACTGTTGCCTCACAGCAAGAACGTCACTGGTTCCAGTCCTTACCAAGCCAGCCAACGTTTCTGTGCGGAGTTTACATGTTCTCCCCGTGCTCATATGGGTTTCCCCCAGGTTCTCTGGTTTCCTTTCAAAGGAACACCCCACTTAAAAAAAATAAATAAATAAATAAAAATTTTATATTACAAGTACTCTAGAGCAGTGGTTTCCAACCTTTTTTATTTTAAAAAGACACTATATCTGAATAGCCCACTAAGGATTCACCTGATTTGTTGACAAACGGGTTGCGGATCCATTCCTTGGCATTTTGTGTGTCCTTCACTGGGCCTTTTCCCTTTCGCAAAGAAACTTTCCAACGTCTGCTTCTCACTCATTTTGCTGCTGGGTTAAATTTTGGGACTTAAGTGATTGATATAAAACCGAGAGAATGCAGACATTTTTCAAAATAAAAGATTTTTTTAAAATAAAAGATTGTTCAGACTCAGTTAATAAATAAAATGGAAATAATTTCTTGTGCGGCCTGGTGCCAATTGATTCCCGGATCACTGCTCTAGAGGTAAATAGGGCAGTTTTAAAATTTCTGAATCCATTCAGGCAGTCTCCGGGTCTTGCAGGAGCACTTTAGCTTAGCATAGATTATTGAGTTGGATGAGACCATTAGCAACTTCCTCAAAAATGTAAAGCTTTTCAAGCCTGTTTAAAGCTTGACTTTTCTGTAGAACAATGGAAAAAAATAAACGTTTTTATTACCCCAGTCTAATCAACGCTTGACAATTTTACCATGGCCTGGGGGGGTGCGGGGTGGGGGGTTGGGGGGGGGGGCGTGGGGAAGAGGGCCAGTTAAGTAGATTGCTAGGTGACTAGCAACTGTGACAAGCTGACAAAACATTGCTGCAACTCTGATACAATTTTTATTTATGGAGAAAATTAAAAAGCACTGCAGTGTTTGGCTGTTTTGTGTTTGTCTGATATAATTAGTCTACCGAAATATGTATATCCCATACAAAGTATGAAGCTGGTCAGTCAGGGTGCACCTGGAAGCCGGCGCCTCCACTGGAAATAACAAACTTGCATCAAAAAAGTTGCGATATCTGAATAGCCTACTAAGGATTCACCTGATTTGTTGACAAATGGGTTGCAGATTCATTCCTTGGCATTTTGTGGGTCTTTCACTAGGCCTTGTCTCCTTCACAAAGAAACTTTCTAAAGATGTCTGTTTCTTATTCATTTTGCTAGCTTGTGGGTTAAATGTTGGCGCTTAAGTGACCAAGATGTAAGCGAAAGAATGCGGTCATTTAAAAAAAATATATTTTTCAAAGTAAAAGATAGTTCAAATTCAGTTAATTATTAAAATGGAAATAATTTATGATTTCTTGTGTGGCCCAGTGCCAGTTGATCTTCGAATCGGTACCGGTTCACAGCCTGGGGGCCACTGCTCTAGAGGTAAATAGGGCAGTTTTAAAATTTCTGAATCCATTCAGGCAATCTCTGGGTCTTGCAGGAGCACTTTAGCTTAGCTTAGCATAGATTATTGAATTGGATTAGACTATTAGCATCTTGCTCAAAAATGTAAAGCAAGCCTATTTAAAGCTCGATTTTTCTGTAGTCACATCGTGTACTAAGACTAATGGAAAATTAAAAGTTTCTTTGTTCTTGGCCAAGCTTTAAATAGGAAAATAAGCAAAGCTCTTTGGTCTTTTGAGCAAGATGCTAATAATCAAAATACCATTAATAGACTTTACCAGAATCAGGCTGTTCTTTTTAAATGCTCAGACACACACATCATAATCACTGTAGTTCGAAACTTAAACAAATGTCTCCTATAAGCTGTAGTTGAATGAATCAATCACACATGGTACTGCATTTTAATAGCATCAGTAACTTTATTTAATAGATAGTTAAAAGGATGTGAAAAGCCATGAAGTCTTTGTAAGCATCTTTCCCTCGAATTGTTTGAAATCTAAAGCTATGTCATCAGTTGCCAACAGAAATGTGTTTGTTTTTTCCAAATATTTATCCTTCCGAAGTACTAAAAGTCATTAATGGAACCGTTGCAATGAATCCAAACTCCCCAAAAAATCCTCAACATTATCATTGCTGCTTAAAGAAAGTTTATTTATCGTAAATCCCAGTGTGTGCATATGGGAAATCTTTGTTGGTAACCGACATAAATCAGGCTACAGGAATGCGTATCAGTTAAATAAATACGGTTTCAGTTTTAATTGAAGTCTGTATTTTCTCTCTATTTTCTGTGCTTTCTAGGAGCACGAATCAAGACATTAAAGAGTTCTCATTTGCATTTTTTTACCCCTTTTCCTCTGGGTTGTTGTGTTCCTGATCGCTCCTCATCAGGCATTTCCTGGACTTCCTGGTTTCTTGGCCCAGTACAGCTGTTCAGTCCACCTGCTCTGCTTGGAGATTCAGCTCTTTCCCACGACTGCTGGAGTCAATTATCCAGCACTGAGGTGAATTTACTTGCAGAGGTGGGTTGAGTAGTCAAAAATGTTCCTCAATACATTTTGCACTTAGTCATTTAGCAGACGCTTTGGTCAAAAATGACTTACAATTGAGGAGGCATTCAGTGATTCAACAAGAGGCAATATACACATGATATTCAGATTATACAAAGAAAATGTCAGATGTTAGGTGCTAGAGTTAGAAGAGGGGAGCGTTTTATTGGTTCGAGAGAGAATAGTGTTTCTACAGGTGGTTTGTCAAGCCCACTCATCTGCGTGAAGCTCACTTCATTACAATGCAAGTAAAACTACTTGTTTAAATAATTACTAAAAGTAACAACACTATTAATTGCTTGAGGAAGAGTAATACAACTATCCAATGTTAACGAGTTACTAATTGTTTCTGAACTTATTCAAGAAGGGAATGCTGTTAGCTTAGCTTAGCATAGATCATGGAATCGAATTAGACTATTAGCATCTGTATGCATAGCTTCTCAATGAACTAGGACTCTGTGTAGTAAAAACACTAATAATTACTCGACAAAGAGTAATACAACTATCCAACATTAGTATGTTACTAATTGTTTCTGAACTGATTCAAAAAGAAAACACTGTTAGCTTAGCTTAGCATAGATCATGGAATCAGATTAGACCTTTAGCATCTGTTTGCATAGCTTCTCAATGAATTAGGACTTTGTGTAGTAAATGCTGCATGTGAAATTCATTCATTCATTCATTCATTTATTTTATTTTCGGTTTAGTCCCTTTATTAATCAGGGGTCGTCACAGGGGAATGAACCGCCAACTTATCCAACATATGTGTTTTACGCAGCGAATGCCCTTCCAGCTGCAGCCCATCACTGGGAAACACCCATATACTCTCATATACTCTCATTTACACACATACACTACAGACAATACAGACCCAGTTCAGCTATCAGTAACAGCGTCTTTGGACTTGTGGGGGAAACCGGAGTGCCCTGAGGAAACCCATGCAAACACAGGAAGAACATACAAACTCCACATAGAAATGCCAACTGACCCAGCCAAGGCTCAAACCATGCACATGATTATGTATTGTTGCTTGACATCGCAGCCTGCAATTTTCATAGCAGTCAAACAAACATGCAAGCAAGGAAAATGTGACACTTCTGCGTTTTAAAAGATAGTTCACCCCAAAATTTTAATTCTGTCATAATTTACTTCACTTATTTAAAGTCTGTTTGAGTTTCTTTATATATTGAACAAAAAGAAGATATTTAGAAAAATGTTAAAAACGGGCAGCCGTTGGCCTTTTGTCCTACTACGGATGACAGTGGCTTTTCAGCAGTCTTCAAAATATTTTCCTTTGGGCCCTATATCATACACCCGGCACAATAAAGCGCAAGACGTGAATGGTGCGATTTGTTGCTATTTTCAGACCTGCGCAACTCTAATTCTCATGTTTTGCGTCATGTTGTATAAATAGCAAATCCATTTGTGCCACTTTGTGGAAATGAGGTGTGTTAAGGCGCATTGTTGGCACGTTGCTATTTTGGGGAACTGAAATAGACAGCGCCATTGACCAACTAAAAGCTACTCTAAAGTCCAGTGCAGAGCGCGTTAGTTACGTGCCTGTGTGGGTTCAAATGCGTACATACTGCTTAACACATACAGGATGTACAGCAATACACAAATATCTTTACATATGAAAAAATTAAAAGGACTAACATGTTACAAAAATTTGATTTGTCCACCTGTTGGGTTTAAGAGATGTATGCATAACCATATGGGGCATAAAAATGTGACGTGTGTTGTTTTTTTGTTCATTATTGTTCATTTATCCGTTTGCTGGAAATTAGAGCTGAATTTAGAAATTGTTTTGAAACAAATCTTTGCGCTTAACAACCTGAATTAAATATGTAGGCTAAAGGATGTCTTCAGTGGAGTGAGTTTCCACCGTTTTCTGATCCACGAAGTTTAAGGAGTAAAGTGAAGAGTAAAAGTAAATTAAAGAGAAAGTAAAGTGGCCGAATGGTGGAGGCCAGCCTGATCTCACAAGAAACGTAAGCATTTTACGTTTTTTAAGTTTAGTGGCTAATTTGTACGAGTTCAGTCGTACGATTTTAAGAAGGAGGCGTGGCACCCATCCCACCCCTAACCCCAACCGTCATTGGGTGATGAGCAAATCGAACTAAATTGTATGAATTAGATTGTACAAATTCATACGAATTAACCACTAAATCAAAAAGTTATGAATTGCCGTGAGATTGCGTTATGGAGGCTCGTTCGTTATCCTCACGCTGCAGATGGTCTGTTTAACTGTTTTCTTGCTAGTGAAGCGTTCAGTTTTTCTACTTACAAAGT
Source organism: Danio aesculapii (assembly GCF_903798145.1). NCBI lineage: Eukaryota > Metazoa > Chordata > Actinopteri > Cypriniformes > Danionidae > Danio > Danio aesculapii. Next base: position 6,974,488 of record NC_079459.1, on the reverse strand, counting down.
CCGCCATGTAAATAGCAAATGTACCATTGCGTGACGCAACTGACTCTTAAAGGTAATAGGAGATGAGACTGATTAGTTTAATGCACGTTATGCTCAAAACACACCCATAACTCACCTTAATGCTTTTGCGCCATGCGCTTTAGACTTTGCACCTAGATTGTTAAAATAAAGCCCTTAATGTTGAACAGAAGGGTGATTAAATGCTGAGTACATTTGCCCTATAATTTCTCACCCTCAACCCACCCTCGGTGTATATGACTTTTCTTCTGTCAGGCAAACACAGTGGGAGTATTTTAAAAATTTTATCCTGGCTCTTATGATGGTAATGTTGGATAGTGGCTCTTATTTTGAAGCTTTTGCATTGTCAAACTAACCAATACATCAGGGGTTAACCCATGTCTTATGAAGCAGATTGATGTGCTTTTGTAACAGAAATATTAGTCGACAGAGCAAAGACAATAAGACAAAAATGCAATTAAAACTGTAAAAAAGTAGAAAAACTATTGAATCATGAAAACTTTTAATTTAAAGGAGATTTTTTTTTTACAGCTCAGGTACAGTACATGTTAGTTTGTCACAAGCCAAGGCAGGATTGAGTAAGCTGGCAGAGGGCCATGTTGAATCAGTGAATCATTGTATAGGTATAATGCGGTGGAGATTAAACATGGTATTTTCTGCTCTTTGTATACCTGTCTTCACCATGCAGGCTTATGACAAGTGGAAAAGGTTGTGAGTCACTCATGGGGATTTGGCCTAAAGTACCCGAAACATACGAAAATGCTATTTTTGGCTTTGACAACTGTTGAGCGTTTGCCTGTTTTATAAGCTCGCTGGGTGTCATCTGTAATCTATGTGGATATACAGTAGGATCTGCAGTCTATAGAGAAGCATGTAACATTTCCGGAAAAGGTCATCCTTTAGTGAGATCCCATAAAATACTTCAATGAATGGCCATTTCTTGTTTTTTTTCTAAAGGTTTTATTTGACTGCAGGATTATTTTAACACTAAAGTTGCAGTATGTAATTTTCACCAATAGAGGGTGAAATTATACTCTAGAGCAGTGTTTCTCAACCACGTCCCCGGAGGACCAACAACACTACATGTTTTGGATCTCCCCTTTGGATATCACACCCATTTCAGGTCTTTCAGTCTGCATACTTCCATACTATCCGCTAAAACGAGTATGCGAATAGGATCAATGCAACTCACGTGAGTATAGGTCACGTAATCATGACAAACTGGCGGATGTAGTGTGAGTACCATTCATCTACCATTCCCACTACTCACATTCATACTGTATAGAAAGTGCTTTTCTAACGGCCGAGTGGTACGTTTACATTCAAATGTAGTACCTACTGAGTAGTAGGTGGTTTCGGATGCAGCCCATGTTTTGGATTTCCCCTTTGGATGTCACATCCATTACAGGTCTTTCAGTCTCTGCTAATGAGCTGATGATCTGAATCAGGTATGTTTGGTTAAGGAGACATGGGTTGCGTCCAAAATCATATACTTCCATACGCGAAACTCACACAGATATGTCACTTGATCATGACAAAATGGTGGATGTAGTACATCCGAATTCCATTTATACTACTCACATTCATACTGTATAGAATGTACTTTTCTAATGACCGAGTAGTATGTTTAAATTCAAATATAGTACCTACTGAGTAGTTGGTGGTTTCGGATGCAGCCCATGTTTTGGATTTCCCCTTTGAATGTGACACCTAATACAGGTCTTTCAGTCTCTGCTAATAAGCTGATGATCTGAATCAGGTAGGTTTGGTTAAGGAGACACGGGTTGCGTCCAAAATCGTATACTTACATACTATATAGTATGCTAAAAATAGTATGCAAGCCGAGTAGTATGTCCAAATACATAGAATTCGAAATGTTGTATCTGAGGGGTACCAGATGACCTACTTCTTCCGGTGAGATTCTGAAGTGCGCATGGGTGGGAAAAACCCAGAAGTATAGGATCAGCACTGTAAACATTGCGACAACGTGCTGTGGACTACAAACCTCCAGCTGTTGTCGCGATTCCAAACAGCAGATATGGTGTAAACGTCACTTTAATATCATTCAGTTAAGTTTATTTAAACAATCAAAAAAGCATATTAGTCATCAAAAAAAAGAAAAATCATAATCTCTTTAATAGTAATACGCTGAAGTGTCCTCCGAGGCTTCAGTTCATAGCACCAGGTAAACACCATGGGGACACTTCCCTGCTTCAGCCTATGTAACCCGGTGAGCAATAAAACGATGCAGTCCTCTGCATATCCTCGTGTTGTCTGTAATAGTGTTGTCCCGGTACTGAAATTTAAAAATCGTCCATTTCCCACTAACATTTAAGCGCAGTTGAGTGTATTATTAAACAGCTGATTTGCCATAGTATTCACCAGTGCTCAATATTGGATATTGGAGTGTTTTAAGGCTACAAAGATCAGTCGAGTCATCAGCAGATCGCTTGTTTTTGCACTCGGTAAACATGATGACCTTCATGTTCAATCACAGTCACTTCTGTTGAGCATTGGTAAATAATATGGTAAATCAGCAGTGTTTAAGTATGCGCTCAACATTGCTTAAATTTTAGCGCGAAATGGGCGCTTTTTTTTATTTCAGTACCAGAATTCAGTATCGTGACAAGTCTAATATAGTGAAAGAATCAGTTCATTAACTTGAGTTTAATAAATGGCATCTAAAATGTGTGTTTGGGAAAGAAAACATTAGCTTACTAGTGCCATTTCCCTTAACTTAACTTAACTTAACTTAACTTAACTTAACTTAACTTAACTTAACTGAAAATGAGGTCTGATATCCCTTTTTTATTTTCACTATCCATTCAGAACGGACCTTCGGGTCACTTGGAAAGTGGTGAAATGATACATTTGTGTCACTGTCTCTTCGCTGATAAGATATACAGCCAGGTACACAACAAGACGCCATCGCAGACGCCGTTCCTGTGTGACTTCAGGCGATACTTCTGGGTTTCTTCCCACCGCAGGCTTACTTTCGCTTTTAAAATGGCAGCCGTGTGAAATCAGTCTATAATATCCTACAGTTGTAGAAAACTATGGTGTTAGGTCATTTGCTAAGTTTTTGTGTTACTACACTGTAAAACCCAACAGTCAAATTTATCAAATGAAATGAGTGTAGTTAACTCAAAATTTACTGAAAGTTAAATCTACTCATTTGAAAAGAGTTTTGAATTCAGTGTTCAAGGTAATGGGTTAATTAAATACCTCATTACCTCACGTTAAATGGAGTCAGTTCACAGTACTCATACAGATTAGTTTTTAACTCAAATGGGTTGTAGCAATCGGTTTCCTCAAACGGTTTGAGTTGCCTTAGCTTATTGGGTTTTACAGTGCTCATTTGGTTTGAGTTCTCTTCATTTATTATGTTTTACTGTGCTCAAATTGCTTCGATTACTCAAATGGATTAAGTTCACAGTACTCATATAGATTAGTTTTTGAACTTAAATGGTTTGTTGCAATCGGTTTCCTCAAGTGGTTTGAGTTACCACAACTTATTGGGTTTTACAGTGTATAGCTACTGTAGAATCACCACAACAGACCAGTTCATGTATCTTACTATAGTACGGTTCGAAAACACGTCAGTATATACTGTAAATTACTATTGGATTTTTTCACATGGGGACTTTTTGCTCCACATTTTGCAAACAATGTCAAAAGCAAATATATTGAGCTATGAAATGGCTAAGTCAGGCTGATAAATTTAGTATTAACTGAATTATGTTTTACAGACTGATTTTGGCATATTTATTGACTATTATTCCAAAAGTCTACAGAAAGCAAGATGTTTGAAAAATGACTTCCTGCTTAAAGTAGGCAGATAATCTCGTGCCAACGGTCAATCGTTCTGTCTTACTGCATCATAGGCTGCCTTTCTGGTTAGTCATATTTGTTTGCATCTGTTTATCCATGTCTGGCTGTGGTTTTGTCTTCTAGGGAGGCTCTTGAGAACGAGAGGTGAATCAGGCTGCTATCAGATCCACTCTGAAGTGGATGGATTTGGTTTCATTCGCGTTCTGAGACCAGAGCAAATCCAGACTTCCAGCTCTTATCCAAAATGATAGCCGAGCAATAAATTTGATACCGCTTTTCTGATGATTCGTTGGGAAAATGTCTGCGCTGCATGTCATCAACATATTTCATTCAGTATTGAAGATAACAGCCGAATATATTTCACACACAAGGCTTTGTGTAAAAATAAACAATGCCTAAAGGGAATTTTTTTCAGTCAAAAATTGAATTATTCACACTATATGATTCTCACTGAATCATATAACAATAATTGGTTTACTGAAAAAAGCGTTTTTAAAGAATGATTCATTTACAGATCTAACTTAAAATGCATTCAAATGTGATTGTTGAACCAGTTTTCATGAATCAGTTGTTACTGTTGTTGGGATATTTTACAGTTTTAACCCCAAAATGACTTGTCTGTCAGATGAAGAAGAGCCGGAGTCAGAGATTCAATAAAAAAAGAAAGTTTACTGAAGATAGTTTGCAGCCTCATCCGCAGAAGCCAGCTTTAACATTCTCAATAAGTTTGTAGCCCGCTGTGCTTACAATCACAAATCAACAACAATTATACTCTCACATAACATCACTGACTGCTAAACATCATATACTGTTGGTGTGTTAACCTGATTAGTTAAAACACAGATAGACTTAGAAAATTTCCATGTATTTTGTGCAATATCTCAATGTCTCAAGCATAGAGCTCACCTCAGACTTCAGAGCTGACCCCAGACCTGTGAAATGATCTAAAAATTAATAGAACACACACACACACACACACACACAAAGTGAAATCTGTTTTTTTTTTACCCAAGGCTGAGTGTACTTTCAGCAGTCTTATCAAAACTGGTTAAAAACCAGTGTAATCAACATCCAAACTGGCAGCTTGCACACAAAGCAATTAACTTTAAAAGATTTAACGCTTCAAATGGCAAATATCACTTTAGACATAATGAACACATAGCAAATAACAAAAGGAATTTGTTTCCAGAATCCAGGTCCATTCAAAAGTAGAGCTGCACGATTCTGGCAAAAATGACAATCGTGATTTTTTTGCTTAAAATAAAGATCAAGATTTTCTCATGATTCTGTAGATCTAAAATAAAGCTTAATATGAGTCTGCAATTATTATTGTTTTTTCTCAAACATATGGTAAAACAACAATAATAATATTATGTGTAGGTCTTCTGGTTTCTATAAATAACTCTATTCTACTCATAATAATTCTCATGTTGAATTATGTTTGAGATATATGCTTGTAATCTGTCATTGACAACATTATTAGACCATTTTATTCACTGGTAAAATCAACATTATATAGGCTAGAGTAGTTATGCTGACACTGTAAACATTTCTTTTCATGAACAACTTTGTGTTCGCTATGAAAGTAAAAAACATATCAAATGCTTGCCAAAATCATAACTGTAAAATGCGATATGATCATGATGTCCATTCTTTCGGTTTCATTTTCATTGCAAAGTGCTGTTCATACTTCACGCGCGTCTCTCAAACGATCACTCTGTGCCACAAACTGAATATTATTTACAACTTTATTACCTGTTACTCATAGTACTCTTAGCCTATGCAGGTTCTGTTAACTAAAGTCGACGCGCGGGTCTATCATTAAGTAGGGCGCACGCCCGCCCTCTCTGTGGTAACAGGTCACGGTCAGCAGCTCACGTCACGTGTGATTTCCCGGCAATACAGCATTATATGAAGACAAAAATGACATTTTTAGGTGAATTATACCTTATAAATACAGTATGTGACTCTTTCAACATCATTTGGAGGTGTCCATGTCGCTGAGCAATGTATGTGAAACAATGAAAAGACTCGTGCAGCCGCTTTTGCTTCTCTCCTGAACTTGAAAATATGATTGGCAGAATCGTAGAAAGGCTGGATTAAGATCGTCTAGGGGGTTTAATCGTGATCGCGATCTTTTTTCGATTAATTGTGCAGCTCTACTCAAGAGGTCTCCAAATCATTGAATCATACAAAATCATTCAGCTTTTATGTCTAAAGAATGATTCATTTACAATTCAACATAGGAACTATTCAAACCCAATGGAGTCATTCAGAAATATTCAGATTTCTGAAAAAAAAAAAAGATTTACCTGTAAATAATTGTTCACACATTTGATATTGAAACAATTCTGCAGAGTTGAATAGAGAATAGGATCAGTCTGAATCATTTCAATTTCATAAAAAAGAAGTTGGAACACCTCAAAGAGTGATTCATTCACAAATCAGACATTGAAATCACTCTAACAGCATAGTTGAATCATTCAGAATAATTCTGACTAAATGAAAGCGGAGCAATTGGTTCACCAAGAAGATCTTTCAATTTCTACGGAATGATTCATTCACAATTTGGACATTAATTTTAATTACACAAAATCACTGAATTATTTAGAATCATTTATGTTTTTTTGAAGAGGATCAACTGAATAATTGAAAAGTTCCAAATACAACAATGCTATTTATTCAACAGAGCAATTGACTTAATGAAAAAAATTATCTTTAAATTATGATTTATTCACAAATCCGACATTGCTATTTTTCATATAAACCTGCCAGAAATGTAGACTTTTATTCAATAACCTTAATTGTTTAGACTACTTGTTGTCCAAAAAAATGTAATCTTTTTTGTTATGCTCTTATTTTATTCAATGAACTTTAAGGCTCCAGTCCCTATTTGTTGCGGTAGCATTAAAAAATAAAAGTGTGACCAACAGATTCTTTTCTTTTTATTTCAACAATTTCTTTTTTTTTTTTTTTTTTTTGCATTTAAAATCCTAACAGCTTAAATGAGACAATTTCATTTAGGCATAAACTAGACTGTAAAACCCACAAAGTTAAGGTAACACAAACCATTTGAGGAAACCGATTGCAACAAACAATTTAAGTTCAAAAACTAATCCAAATGAGTACTGTGAACTTAATCTATTTAAGTAGACGAAGCAATCTGAGCACAGTAAAACCCGATAAATGAAGAGAACTCAAACCAACTGAGTACTGTAAAACCCAATAAGTTAAGGCAACTCAAACCATTTAAAGAAATCGATTGCTACAAACAATTTAAGTTAAACATTATTCTATATAATTATATAGTTCTATCCTATTATATATGAGTACTGTGAACTTAATCCATTTAAGTTGAAGTTATGAGGTATTTAATTAACTCATTAGCTTTCACACTGAGTTCAAAACTCTTTTCAAATGAGTAGACTTAACTTTGAGTAAATTTTGAGTTAACTACACTCATTTGACTGTTGGGTTTTACAGTGTGTCTTGTAAATGTATAGTCTGTTCTTTCGGATCAGCAACGTAAAGAGATAGTCCACCACAAATAAAAAAATCTGCTATGGTTTACTCTCACTTTACTTGTTTCAAACATTTGACTTTCTTTCTCCTGTTAAACACAAAAGAAGACATTTTGGATAAAGCTTGAAACCAGTAACCAATGAATTCCACAGTATTTGTTTTTCCTACTATATGGAAGTTACATGTGTGCAGTTTTCTTTAAAATATCTTCTCTTGTGTTCAACAAAAGAAACTTATAAAGCTGTGGAACCAGTTGACAGTGAGAAAATAGTGTGTAAAGTTTCATTTTTTGGGAGAACTATACCTTTAAAACGCAACATCCAGTGTGTAACTAAAGGGTAAAATGAATGGGTAGCTGAATAATTTCAGAAATGTAGTGAAGTATCAACAAGTGGGCCTGGACAGAGACTGTCTGGACTGCAGACTCTTAATATGCGACTAATAATGCTGACTGAATTGACAAGGAACTCATCTTTGTTTCTGGCTAGCGCTCTGTTTTCAGGTCATTTTAGCCACTACCTGCTTATCTTGGGTGGCTGCAGTTTGGACAGGTCTGATCTGGCGTGTGCGTACATCTCAACACACGTTAGCGTCGCATTGAGTGCTTCTAAAGTGTGTATATTTTAGTGAATCAAGAAGATCCACAGTAACAGCTGTCTTAGGCTTATTTGCATTTGCGCTAGCGGCAATATTGCACAGGCGTGCACTGTTTGTTTTGGCCTCCTTCGCATAAAATCAACCGGCGAAAGCTTTTGGATGTCATCTTTATGTTCAACACAAGATATAAACCCTTGGTAGCTTTTGTTAGTGTTCATCTGCAGTGTACTGTAACTCTACAAATCTCTTTTGTTTGAACGCGCGATGTGCTCACGTGTCGGTCGACCACCCAGATGCAGGTTTATAACAATAACACTTCCACTTCCTATCTCTGATAACGTTACGGCTACGGCTGAGGGAGTCTCGGCAGGACAGACTGTATCATTCAGCTCGGTTCACATCAGAGGAACAGACCCCTGTGTTTAGGAAACAGCTAGTCAAGCCTACATGTCAGAAAAATGTCCTCCTCACTTGTGTAACCTAAACATGCTAATCTGACTCTAAACTGTCATTATAGTAGCATTTGTTGCAATGGTAATGCTCTGGATGTATATATCTTTTTTCCGGGCTGCTTAGACCTTATTATGGATACATATACAGCATGCTTACAGTACATTTGCCAAGTAGATTAGGACAAGTTCCTGGACAGTGTTTCTTTTTTTTGGGTTTTTTTTTTTATTGTGTTGATTATAATGTCATGTTTTTCATGAAAATGAAACATTGTCAGTGTTTCATATGAAGAGTTCAGATGCAAAACCCTCTAAATCCATCAGATCTGTTTTCTTGTAAATGAGCACTGGATTAGGTTCAGAAGTTTCATTTAATATACAATGACAAGGTTATATACATAACTTTTTTCATAAATGTCACTTTAAACAATTATTTGGTTTTTAACAAGGTAGATTTTCTTTTGCGTCAAAACCAGCTAAATCCACTTGTGCTTTTGTTTCAAAAACCTCTAAATCCACCTACTGGGACAGGACTGTAATTAGCTGAAATATCACTAAAGATTCTATTAGAAATTATTTTACCAAATATAAAACACATTACACAAACCACCTAAAATTAAAAATAGATAAGTCAAGTAAGTGGCGGTTCATTCTGCTGTGGTAAACCAGGGGAAAAGCAAAAGGAAAATGAATGAGTGAAATCTGTCAAGTAAGTACATTAATCAATAACATTAAAACTGACATTAATTAAATCTTAACAATCTGTTGTCATTTCTGATATTTGGGATTTAGATTTAATGTAAGTAGAACAATGTAAATAATGTAAACGAAGCTTGTTAGATTCAAAATATTGTAGTGTAAAACATTGTGAAACATCAATATCTGCATGTGCATTGTCCATTAATATAAAAAGCGTATCAGACTTATAGGTAATATGAAGTAATATAAATATTATATAGTTTTATACATTATATTTATCTTTTAAAAAATAGCTTAAATTAGCAAATAAAACACAAGTCATTTATTCATTCTCACCATACTCAAGGTCTTGGTCTCTTGTTTATCCTCAGCATCCACGTGAAATAAAAGAACGGCATCCTAACTCTGTCTTCCGTGAAACGCAGTTGCCGTTTAATGTATAGTAAATCAGACTCAAAGTAGCGTTGCTGTGCAAAAAATCATTGTGAATGCATGCTACACTTCCGACTGTACATTGTGTTTTTTTTTCTTATAATGCAGAGTTTTGAGGTAAGGGATGTTTTTATTTGCCATTCACTGACAGTTGGAGAGCCTCATCCTGTTCATCAAACTCATCATTTAAAATCAAAGTGGAATAAAACAGTCTCCTCATAAAGCTGGCGCATCAGCGCGCTGCTACATTTAAAACATGATTCGATTCGTGCCTTCTGATTGGTTCTCGGGGTATAGCGGCTTTTGCTGTCAAAGGCAAGTGGCGTTTAGAGGCTTTTGCCAACAAACGGTTATTTATGAATGCGCTGACGCTGCGATTTGGATGATTAGAAGCAAATATATTTGTTGATGGTGTACTACGTGCCTAAAGCATTCACTCAATGTCATTAGCTCATTTTTGGCGGAAGTGGCGTTTAGCGGCTTTTGCATTTGAACTCTTCATATACAGTTGAAGTCAAAAGTATTAATCCTCCTGGGATATTTTTCCCCAAATATTGTTTGTTTGTTGAGCTTATTTGTTTTATTTTGGTTAGAATAAAAGCAGTTTAAATTTTTAAAAAACATTTTTAAAGTCAATATAATTAGTCCCCTTAAGCCATTTTTCCCTGATTGTCTACAGAACAAACCACTGTTATACAATGACTTGCCTAATTACCCCAATTAACATGATTAAGAATAATAGTATCTTAAAAAATATTTAGTAAAATATTATTTACTGTCATCATGGCAAAGACAAAAGAAATCAGTCATTAGAAACTAAATATTACGACTTTTATGTTTAAAAATGTGTTGAAAAAATCTGTTAAACAGAAATTGGGGAAAAAATTTACAGGGGGTCTAATAATTCAGACATCAACTGTATATGTTACGTTTAGCCCATTCAAATGGCTCAGTTTTAAAGGGCACCTATGATGAAAATCTTTCGTAAGCTGTTTGGACAGAACTGTGTGTAGGTATAGTGTGTCCACAGTTATATTGGGGTGATATAAAGACAAATATTTTTTTTTATTTCCTGACAATAAAATAGGATCCTAATCCCTCCCATTTTGAGGCTCACCGCGACGTTACAAGTGCGGCTTCCCCACCCACCGAATTGATTGACAGCTGCGTATTAACATGTCTCCATAGTAACGCGGATCTAAATCATATCCATAAGACAGGATGTGCACAAAGCAACCGGGATTAAAAGATCTGTTCAGCTCTCTGTGATCATCAATCATCATCAAATGTGATCAAGAATGAGTTTTACAGAATGAAAATGAGTTCAAACGTTTTTAAAGCACTGCATGTTTGTCAAAAATACAGTAAAATTGATGTAATTCATCATCACAGCCGCATAGTGTCAGGACAATTATAAAAGAAGACGCTTCAATCCTGGTTTGTGGACGTTAAATCAGGTTTATTTTGTACATTAGCATAATGAATATCCATACAGCAGTGGATAATAACGTATCCTGTTTCACTTTCTGTGCAAAAACAATGCACCCCCCTGCATCTGGGACCACACATCTCCCCCTTCCTTTGCTGATACATTTACACATAATTTGTGGATGTGTGTAAACGTAACATTCTGTAATGTAATTAGTTATTGCCCAGCAGGCACACAACGTAAACGACATTAATATTGGGTTACATTTACATGGCTTTTGATGTCAGGTGACCAAAATTCATTGTCTAGCCAGTGTCTAAGGACAATGTTATTTTGATGTCTAATAACGATGTCAAATGAAGATATTTGGTTGATTTTAAGTTGTGTTAGAAAGTGACCAAAATCCAATATCTTAATCCAGCGTCATGCTGACATCAAATACTGACATTTATTCATCGGGTATGGCAGCTAAAAACTAACGTCTGATAGACGTCATAGTTGTAACGTCCACACTACATCAAGCTGTAACATCATTAGACGTTGATATTTGGTTGATTTTAGTTTGTACGTTGGGTTTTGACGTCAACTCGATTTTCACTTCCAAACAAAATGCAACATCCCCAAGACGTTGGGGAACAACATCAATCTGATGTCTTGAGATTTTGGGCATTCTTGGACATTTTTAATACTTCCAAACAGTTTGCAGCATTTATAAAGCGCTCATGTATTGAGGTAGTTCATTATTATGCAAATAACTTTCTAAGTGTGATTTGATTGCACAGGAATCACAGGACTGATTTTTTTAATCCCCACAGACAAGAGAAAATAAAGTAGTGACTGCAGGTTGAAGGAAAGTAGATGGGTGTTTAGAGCTGAAACTTTACAGACACATTCTGGAGACATAAAAGACTTATTTGACAAAACTCATAGTCCTGAAAAAAGCCCTAACAGTCTGATTATAGTTATATAGCAAAATCAAAGAATGAACTGGTATGACATAATTTTAAACAAAATCAAACCAAAATGAAGATTGTTTGGAGATTTCTTCAGGCGTTCGCAACAGCTTGCCAAAGCAAACTTTCTGGAGAAGTTAGCTTTGGCTGGTAAACACCTTCAAATGATCAAAAATTGACTCTTGGTAAACAAACTTTAAACTTCCATGGGGATTATGTATTAGTGGGTGTGGCTCAGAGATCCCGCCCACTTTTACTTGGACTTTTTTTTTCTATTTCATTTCCTCTGATCAGCCCTTCGAGTTCAGATGCCTGCGTAATGCAGATTGATAGTGTAAACTGCTGCTTTAAAAGCAGTCTATTGTATAAAGGATGATGTACATTTTTTACATTTTCATTACATTTATTCCTTCAGTAGATGCTTTTGTCAAAACTTTAATGTCAGTGTGAAATTTAAATGTACAATGTTTATTTTGCTTGCATCATTGTTATTCTTTGGATGCACTGCAAAAATGCTTTTATTACTTAGATTTCGGTCTTGATCCTAGTCCAAATATCTAAAAATTCTTAACTCAAGACATATTTTCTAGACAACAAATTTCTGTCTTGGTTTAAGAAATAATATGCCAAAATAAAAGGTGCAGTAGGTGATTGTCTTCAGAAACAATTTTGTTGTGCTGGTTGAAAGTCTCTTCATGTTCCAATAGAAATGATTAAAGTAAATGATCTGAATGTCCTTATATGTATTTTTATATTCTGGGTAAGGCATAAGACTAAAAAAATGTTCTTCCAATTAAAATTAGTTGAGCCGACAATTTCCATAATTCTGATAAGTAGCCCAAACTGTCTGTAAACAAATGTAGATTTGTACATCTGCGCATCTCTGTTCACACAGATCTGCCATTTGCACGTGCACCCACGCCGTGTTCAGAGCAGAGAGAGTGGTAAAAACAAACGCTAAATCAAAACTTTTTAAAATCAATATTGGAGTTACTTTTCCACCCTGGAGGAAGGATGACACCATGGCTGAAGTATTTCTTTTAGCCACGCGAAGTTGATTTATTGTTTTACGAATGGGTTATATGCACAGAAGTGTTGTTCAGCCACTGAAATCTTGCGGCGAATGATTGATGTGACTATTTTTAATTTCATAAGGTTCCTCTTACAGCATCGATAATGTAGATTTTGATTTAGTTTAACAACAAAACCTCAGTGAATAGCGCTATTCCATCTAGCCTGCTTTACTGAGGTGAAGTTGGTTTTATATTCACATTGGTTCATTTTTGAACAATGACAACCTGTGGCGCCGTCTCTATATTGTTGCATGCTACTCTGAATATTCGATCTGAAATAGGATGCAAGTACGGTTTAGTAATAAGTGTAACTTCTGCAGCCCTTCGGCCAACCACTACTCATACAGTAGTTGTTTTAGGACAGCATGTGAGAGAGTGAGACCAGCGATCCTTGCATGCATGAAATATAGCACATTATGACAAGTTTTGCTTGCTACACAACTGAAAACGTGCTAGATATATAATTTTTTTTGTTTGGAACTGTAGTATTATAAAGTACTATAAGGATTTTTAACTGGTAAATGACATGATCTAGTGGATTGTCCACTGCCATCTTTAAGGTGCACGTTCAGGATTTTGGGAGACGTGGCTTAAGACGGTAGAGGAGGGACTGTGTTTCAAAGATATTATGCTACGGATGGCATTTGGCAGATCACCTACTACACCTTTAAGTGAGTTTTTCTTTAAAACAAGCAAAGTCATCTGCCAATGGGGTAAGCAAAATAACCTTGTTTTCCCCTTATGACAGATAACTATTTCGCTAACCCCATTGGCAAATTATTTGGCTTGTTTTAAAGAAACGCTCACTTAATTTCAAGTACATATGTTTTGCGTGTCTCAAAAAATGCTGGTCAATCCACTGAAAAAAAAAAAGATTTGTTTTTTTTGGTAATTTGTCTTGGTAAAGCATACTGAAGTAAAAGTATCAGCAACTTTTGGTTCACAAATGCTTTTATTCAAGCATACAGAAAGTAAAGTATTTAACATGCCAAGTATCTCACGATTGTCGGTGACTAGCATCGATTTGTCTGTGATTTCAGGCATTTGTCGGTGACTTGACAAATCCTGTTGGCGAGTTAAAATTGGGGCTAAAATTATGTAGTCTGAACTCTGCATAAGTACAATGTTTAACGTCTAATAATGGTGTCAAATGGTGTTTATATTTGGTTGATTTTAGGTTGTGTCGGAAAGTGACCAAAATCTAACGTCAAGCCAACATCTTAAACCAACGCCATATTGACGTCAAATACTGTCATTTATTTGCCAGGTATGGCAACCAAAATCCAATGTCTGATAGACTTCATAGTGGTAACATCCACACAACGTTAAGTTAACATCATTAGACGTTGATATATGGTGGATTTTAGGTTGGACGTTGGACATTGACGTCGGCCTGATGTTTTGTGACGTCTGTTCATTTTTTGTTTCCAAAGAAAATGCAACAAAAGTCCCCATGACATTGGGGTACAACATTAATCTGATGTCATGTTGACGTCCTGTGCCTGCTGGGATTGTACCTTAGACTTGATGTTAAAATCTGGTTGATGTGTTTGTCTGGTTGATTAAGGAGCAGTTCAAAATAAATGATTATCTTTCACTACAACGTTTACTCATAAACAAAAATCTGCCTTTAAACTTGAAAGTAACAAAGATTTAACTGTTCGTCCTCAAGATTAACAGTTAAATAAAAAATCTGGTGTGTCAGATGAATATAAGACTCAGAGATGTAGTCAAAAATGTAAAATTTACTGAAGATAGTTTGCAGTTCTATGGCAGAATGGCTTCACACTCAAGCTCACAGAGTTCACAGGCCGATCTGTCTTACCAGCCTGATCTCACGAGAAAACGCAAGTATTTTACGTTTTGTCACTTTAGTGGCTAATTGATATGAGTTTAGTCGTACAAAATTGTACGATTTTAAAAAGGAGGCGTGGCACCTAACCCCACCCCTAAACCCAACTGTCATTGGGGGATGAGCAAATCGTACTAAATTGTACGAATTAGATCGTACAAATTCATACGAATTAGCCACTAAATCAAAAAGTTATGAATTGCCATAAGATTGTGTTGGTCTTACAGTACAACAATGCAGCAATTATACTCTTTACACAAGACCAGAAAAGGTGTGATTCAGGTAAACAGTTCCCATTTGTTAAAGCAAAGATAGACCATTCTAAATGTGTGCAGGAATTTTAAAGAACACTTTCCGGTATTTACAGATTTTGGAAGCTAGGAAAAATTACTTGGTGGTATCTTCCATTTAGAGGGTTTCCGGAGACATTTGTCATTAATTTTTTTTGTCTGTCTAGTTTAATTTATAGTTGTATACTGGCTCCAGGCAGTAGTGCAGTTTGAGATTACACAACAATCATCACTGCTGGTGAGAGAAAGTCATTAGATGGAAAATCCCATGTGAATATAGCTTAAGGTATATCCGACACTGCGTTCTGTTAACAATTTTGTTAGCATGCGACTTGTGAAAGATTTATAGCACCAAATGATAGTTGTGTTTTTCCTTTGTGGTTTGCTTGAGAGCGATAGCACATTGTACTCAACAGAAGCCTCCGCCAGTACATTTACCTCAGTCTGTCTAGACTTAATGTTTGATGATTAATGTTAATTGACAGGAATTAGAGATAAACTCAAAGGCGTTTTATATTTCATACTTTTTTTCTTTTTAAGGTGAGCACCAGTTTCATAGGTTAAAAGTTAATCAGCTGCATGTAAAGCAGTAAAGCTTTCAGTTTTTTTTGTTCATCCGAAAGGAACAGCATTAAAACAAAACTCTTTAGTTATTTTACATTTAAAATACTTATAAAAAGCTTGTGAAAGAATCCACTGAGCATTTTACTTAAAATTGTCCAAAGTGTTGTCATTTTTGTGGGTGGGGAAAGGACAATGACACAAATGCAGACCTAAAATGGGTATTTATTTATTATAAAAATAAAACAAAAATCAACAAAAACCACCCAAGGGGGAAAACATTAACAAAAACAAATAAACAAACAAACTTGACTGGGCAGGGATCAGAGCTGGACAAGACAGGACTGGAAACTAGACAGGAACGACGTATGTATGACAACAAACTGACACAGGAGGAGACTATAAAGGAGAAATAATTAATTAACAGACAAGTGAACAGGATAAACTAATAATGGGTTAACAAGGAGGGTGGGACTACACAATAGACAGGAGAGCACATGTCACACAACACTAAAGCACGAGACCAACATGTAAACATAGAGCCACGTGTATTCCACAACACCAACACAAACAGAACACAAGACACGAGCACACGATAAATAAACACACCTACTTAGCACTCACACATGCGACGTGCATGTTCCAATCCCAGTGCCAACCACGGCTGCGTTCAAAAGGGCATGAATGTTTTTAAAGTGTACTATGAAGGGAGCACAACTGTCAATATGAAGATCGTTAAAACTGAACTGTAAAAAATACTTTGAAAGCAAATTACACCTTAGAGTTGTAAAAAACACTTTCATATTTTTTTAATCATTCCAAGTTTAAATGCTGGAAGGTTCTAAATGAATAGGGCATAGGGGAATGATTGGGAATAGAAAACAGCCAGGAACTATGCTTCTAACTACAGATGTCACGATGGATTTGGGAAACCATCAACAAACTATGTTTGTAACGATTGATCTTGATACCCTAGTTAGCTAACGATGGTTTGTGGAAACGCACCCCAGAGCAGTTGACAATTCTGCTATTTGTCAGATTCAGACCAATGTTATTCTGCCATGAAAGCTGAAAGGTGTTGTTTTGAAAGCTGACAGTCCCTTCAACTGTCCCAGCCAGACCATTGTTGGTCGTAACAAAAGCTGACACTTCCATCAACCAGTCCTTTGATTCCATGGACAATACTGTCCCAAACAGATCAGTGCTGCATCATCATCAAAGTTTACAGTTCCCTTAACTGTACCAGCTGTAATCTGGCTAGCGCCATAATAAATTTTGACAGCTGCTTTAGGAATGGCCAGCCCAATCACCGGAAATGAACATTATTGAGCATGTCTAGGGTAGGATGAAGGAGGAGGCATTGAAGATGAATCCAAAGAATCTTGATGAACTCTGGGAGTCCTGCAAGAATACTTTCTTTGCCATTCCAGATGACTTTATTAATAGGTTATTTGAGTCATTGCAGAGATGTATGGATGTGGTAGAGCTCATGGGAGTCATACACAATATTCATTCTTTTTCCTTTATATTCTATACTCTACATTATTTCTGTTAAGAGACAAGACTTTTGTCTAAGCAATGCCAGACCTTACTGTTCTAATTAAATAATTAAAAATCAAGGCATGGTCATATTTAATTGTGGTAAAATAAACGTAATCTAGAGGCCTTTGCCTTTCATATAAGCCACTTCTGATACCAAATGATCAACTAGAGGTCAAGTTAATATTTGTTCTTCCTAAAAGTTGGATAGGTGACAAGACTTTTGTCAGGTAGTCTATAGTTTTGTTGTGTTTTATTCTAGAATATTTTAAGTTAAAAATAGTTTTTTATATTCAAAAACTTCCACATAAAAACATACTATAGTGATTTATAATAAATTCTATAGTATTTTTTAACCATACTGTAGTAAAGTGTATTATACTACCGGTATACCTGGTTCGAGCCCCGGCTGGGTCTGTTGGCATTTCTGTGTGGAGTTTGCATGTTCCCCCTGTGTTCGCGTGGGTTTCCTCCGGGTGCTCTAGTTTCCCCCATAGTCCAAAGACATGCGCTATAGGTGAATTGAAAGGTGAACTAAATTGGCTGTAGTGAATGTGAGAGTGTATGGGTGTTTCCCAGTACTGGGTTGCATCCGCTGTGTAAAACATATGCTTTATAAGTTGCCAGTTCATTTCGCTGTGGTGACCCCTGCTTAATATAGGGACTAAGCTGAAAAGGAAAGGAATGAATATTATAGTATTTCCAACACTTTGTTAATGAATGCTACAGCATACCGTGGAATTAATTAGTGAACTGATAAACTATAATAAATACATTAGATTTCACTACAGTAAAATTTTATTTATTGTATATTGTATAATATACCCTATAAGCTTCACAGTGGCGTAGTGGGTAGCACGTTTGCCTCACAGCAAGAAGATCGCTAATTCGAGCCTCGGCTGGGTCAGCTGGTGTTTCTGTGTGGAGTTTGCATGTTCTCCCTGCATTCGTTTGGGCTTCCTCCAGGTGCTCCAGTTTCCCCAACAAGTTCGAAGACATGTGGTACAAGTGAATTGGGTAAGCTAATTGTCCGTAGTGTATGAGTATGTATGAGTGTGTATGGGTGTTTCCCAGTGATGGGTTGCAGCTGGAAGGGCATCCGCTGCGTAAAACATATGCTGGATAAGTTGGCGATTCATTCCACTGTGGCGACCTCTGATTAATAAAGGGACAAAGCTGAAACGAAAATTAATTAATGAATATACCCGAGTTGTAGTATTGGTTAATTGGTTTACAATGCTACATTGCAACAGTAGCAATATCACAACAGATTAATTCAAATATTTAAAAATTCAAGTACTTTCTAAAATGTACTATAGTATTTATTTATGTTAATGCATGTTTTGCAATACTATATAATACAAGATTATATAGTATATTATTTTATAATATTACAAAACGTACCGGGGCGACATTGTTGCTTCACAGCAAAAAGGTCACTGGTTCGAGTCCCAGCTGGGTCAGTTGGGATTTCTGTGTGAGGTTTGCATATTCTCTCTGTGTTGCCGTGGGTTTGCTCTGATTTCCCCCATAGTCCAATGACATGGACTATAGGTGAATTGAATAAACTAAACTGGCCATAGTGTATATGTGTGTGTGTGAATGAGAGAGTGTATGGGTGTTTCCCAGTACTGGTTTGCAGCTGGAAGTAAAACATATGCTGAAATAGTTGGCGGTTCATTCTGCTGTGCGCCCCTGATGAATAAAGGGACTAAGTCCAAGAAAAATGAATGAATAAACAAAACATACATTAATACATTTTGTATGCATTACCATTCAAACATACGATCATTCCTTATAATGATGAATATCGTAAAACTTTGAGTATTTTTAAACGATTTCATTAGAAATCTCCATAAGATTAGTTGAATTGGAATTGAAGAACCTGAAAAATTATTTTGATTTGAATCAGTCAGTGTTTAACATGCAATTTATTGTTGTTGTGTGTGTGTGTGTGTGTGTGTGTGTGTGTTTCTGTAATGTTTGTATAGCTGTCAGTTACATTTATTTCAATTTGAGTAATTTATGCAGCAATATTTTGCTTGATAAAAAATAAATAAATTATATTAGTGCCAATACATATTTTTAGTAGTTATAGTGTTCATGTTAGTTCACAAAAACACTTTGGTAAAGGAAACACTGCAGTACAGCCCCCCATCTTAAATATATGTAATTCAGGCAGACAGAATGATCCTTATTATTACACTGATTGTGGTCAAAACATCTATTATTGATGCTTGTATTTTACTATGTATTTTCCCATACATTTTACGTTGGCTTGTCGGCACGTCTAATCCTAAATTTTACCCCTCTAAGAGCCATCAAAAGCCCCCATCAGAAAAAAAAGCCGTTTAAATGACACATAGCTATTTTGTTCAGAGAAAAGCACACACACTCTGCCACCATGACACTTAAATAAGTGTTTTCCTAGATAAAAGCCAGTGCAGGCTTCCCATTATGCCGCGCCACCTTGTTATAATAGAGTGCAAAATGAATGACGGTTCTGTTGGTAGATTCATATTATGAACAATTTTTGAATTAATTCATAAGCCTGCATGAGGGTTTGTGAAGGAAACAGTTTCAACACCTGCTTCAAAGCATATGGAGCTGCTCAATGACATAGTCTTCACTTCACCGACAGGCAAATTACAGTTTAGCATCAGTTCAGTTTCCACTACAACCTCCTCTCCAGTTCTCTCTCCGCTCTCTTCCCAAGCAAAAAAACACACGTTCCAAGATGAGCCGTCTGATAATAATGTATCTTTTGAACCTTGAACATGCTCCAACACCTAAATCTGAGGTGATTTATGTCCTGAAGGAAAGTATTTCCCTGACAGAAGATTGTTAGGAGGCTTGATGCAAAAACATGTCAAACGGTTGACATTTACAGGTCGTGTGTTTTTGTGATTACTACCGAGCGGTTTGATCTTAATGCAGTTTCGTGTGTATTTATAGAATCGCCAGTCATGGGAACTGAGCTGTACTGTGTTTATCCCTTTTCCTCCTCAATTTGCCTTTAGTAATACCGCATACCTCCACTAGGGGGAAGACCATAAGCACGGTTGATGTGCCTGAAAGATCATTCTGCTGGATGAATGCAGTTTCTGGAGATTGAACTTGGTTATTTACACTTTTGTGAACTTTGGTCTTGGTCGCTTTGGATTCTTTCTAATTGAAATCATGCTTAGAAATAAAGATACCTTTTTAAATAGTACACACTTGGTGTGTGCTTGTACCTTAAAAGTACACCTTTGTACATTTAAGGTTCACTCTAGTACCTTTAAAGTACTATGAAGTACAGTTTGTACTTTTTAGGTATTAATATGCAGGGGCGCCTCCAAGGGGTGTGTAAACTCTGGCCTCCCCTGTGGCCACCCCAATATGATTTTGCTGTTGACATTATTAATTTAAATGTACTTACAAAATATTCACAATATTTCAATAAATAAATAAATAGCAGCCACTAAATTATTGTGGATTGATTGGTGCCACTGATGTAGCTGATTAACTCCCTTCACTCTCTGATTGTCGTTGACATCATTCACACATCTTCAGTATAGACAGCAATGGCTATTTATTATTTACCTTAAGGTACATCAATAGAAGAAGCTGTATTAATGATAATGTGGCTCAAAAATATGGAATATGGATAAATGATATTATTAGAGTCTGTATAGTGTGTGTGTGTGTGTGTGTGTGTGTGTGTGTGTGTGTGTGTGTGTGTGTGTGTGTGTGTGTATATATATATATATATATATACTATTGCCTTTTGTTCATTTGTTTGTTTTATTAATTAATTCATTATTCTTCATTAATTTTAGACACGGCATATACCGTATGCTGTACAATAAAAGTATGTGAAAAATAACTGAAAAGTTATTTATATATATGAAAAGATTTTTAAACTAAATATAGATTTTTTGATTTTATTGAATTTTAGTTTATTGATTTTTTAGGAATAAATTGCAATATTTCAAGAGTATTAAATTAAATAAATTAATTAAAACCACATTATATTATTTACCAGAAACAAAAATATAACATCACACTGAATTCATAACTTTTTTTATGTGTGCCACCCTAAGATTTGGTGCGGCCTCTTCTGGCCACCCCTAAGAAAATTTTCTGGGGGCACCACTGTTAATATGTGCCTTTAAAAGTGCAATAGGTGATTGTCTTCAGAATTTAATATAATACCCTGCGGTGAGTGTAGGATAAAGAAAAGTTTGTCTAATCAAATCATTCAGTCTGGCAATTTGTTCCTTTACTTAAAAAAAGTTAAGTTGACTTAATTTTTTATAATTATGCGCATAGTTAATTTACCTATTCATTTTAGGCGACAAGTTTACTTGCTTTTTAAAGTCAACTAATTGCTTTTTACAGTGTGTAACAAAATTTGACAGTTCCTTTAAGCCTCCCCTGCTGAAAAATCCATCTTAAACCAGCCTAGTCTGGTTGGCTGGTTTTAGCTGGTTGACCAGCCTGGTTTTAGAGGGGTTTTGGCCATTTCCAGGCTGGTTTCCAACCATTTTAAGCCTCTTCTTAGCTTCTCAGGCTGGAAAATGACCAGCTAAAACCAGCTTGACCAGCCTGGTTTAAGCTGGACATAGCTGGTTTTGGCTGGGCTCCCAGCCTGGCTAGGCTTGTCAAGCTGGTTTTAGCTGGTCATCTCCCAGCCTGACAAGCTAAGACCAGGCTTGAAATGGTTGGAAACCAGCCTGGAAATGGCCAAAACCCCTCTAAAACCAGGCTGGTCGACCAGCTAAAACCAGCCAACCAGCCTAGGCTGGTTTAAGCTGTTTTTTCAGTAGGGTCCTAGTCTGACCAGTAGACAGTTTCTTCAGTTGTCCCATTTAAGGCAGTGCTGTGTCGTCACGAATGTTGACATTTCTGTCAGTGCAGTGTTTGTGTTGTCAAGACGACTACGGAGACTTTTAAAAATGGAGGAGATGCTTGTGCTTTTATTTGATTGGAGTTTGACTGACATAACACGCTTTTTCCGCATATCACGCAATAGCAAAAAGTGAGTTGCAGCAGGCGGTTAAATTGCAAGGGTAAAAAGACGCATAAGCAGCACGCAAAACGTTCCCGGCCAATAGTAAATCATTAAAAAAGGAGCCTTTCAACGCAAATAAACGTGATCGGCCCCTTAAAGTTCACTTTTGTAAAGTACTATGAAGTACACTTTGTACTTTTAATGTATTATTATAGAATTATATTAAAATATTTTAATATATTGGACCAATAAATTGAAATATATTTAAATACTATATATATAAAGTATTTAAATATATATATTAATACTTTAATTTATATAAAAATATTTCCTAATAACATCCTACAAGCAATCATTATATGATGTGGTCTAATTGTATTAATATTTAATTTAATATCCTGTGGAAGGTGCAGGATCAAGCGAAATGAAGTGTTATAGAAATATAACCTTAAAGCTAAAGAGAATAAATAGGCTACAGAAAGGAAAGATGTTTTTTTGGCACCGCAGAAGGAGGCCTGAAGAATAACAGTCGCTGCTGTGATTGAAAATGACATCACAGGCAATACAGAGATGAAACGCTGATGAACTTTGCTGTCGGATCCATGAGAGCGAGCGATTGAGAAAGATCCGCGCGTAAGAGAGATGTTTATGTGTGCCTTTTATCTCGCTGATTTAAATACAAGGCCTTGTTTTTGTCATAAATCATCTAGGCTAGTGATTTCCAACCAGGGCTATGTTTACAGCAGGGGTTACTTGAAAAGGGGAAAACAGAGCTATAAATAATAGAATTCAAAATATATATATATTTGTTTAAATAAATGTTGTTTTGAAGATGAAAAGGGAGTTTTATCCAAATGTTAACAACAAGTTTGTGCTTATTTAAAATAGAAACAAATATAGTGTAATCACATACTCTTTTATATAGTAAATATAATAAAAATTAATATAATACATTAAATATTGGGTGACACAGTGGCGCATTACTGTCGCCTCACAGCAAGAAGGTTTTTGGTTCAAGTCCCGGCTGGGTCAGTTGGCATTTCTGTGTGGAGTTTGCATGTTCTACCCATGTTCGCGTAGGTTTCCTCCAGGTGCTCTGGTTTTCCCCACAGTCCAAAGTCCATGTGGCTGTAGGTGAATTGGGTAAGCTACTATCTTTTTAAAACAAATTAAAAATGCCAAAAAGAAAGAAATCCTGGATCAAAAATAACAACAAAAAACCCAGATATGTTCATATGAACTGACTAAAGAAATAAAGGAATATCAGCATACACTCACCGGCAAAATTCCTCAGAGATTTTGGTCCATATTGAGCATCATGCAGTTGCTACAGATTTGTCGGCTGCACATCCATAATGCGAATCTCCTGTTCCACCACATCCCTAAGGTGATCTATTGGATTGAGATATGGTGACTGTGGAGGCCATTTGAGTACAGAGAATTCATTGTCATGTTCAAGAAACCAGTCTGAAATGATTCGCGCTTTATGACATAACACGTTATCCTGCTGGAAGTAGCCATCAGAAGATGGGTATACTGTGGTCATAAAGGGACGGACATGGTCAGCAACATTACTCAGGTAGGCTGTGGCGTTAACACAATGCTCAGTTGGTGCTAATGGGGCAAAAGTATGCAAAGAAAAAATGCCCCACACCATTACACTACCTCCACCAGCCTGAACAGTTGATATAAGGCAGGATGGATACATGCTTTTATGTTGTTGACGCCAAATTCTGACCCTACCATCGGAATGTCGCAGCAGAAATCAAGACTCATCAGACCGGGCAAGGTTTTTCCCATCTTCTATTGTCCAATTTTGGTGAGCCTGTGCGAATTGTAGCCTCAGTTTCCTGTTCTGACAGGAGTGGTACCTGGTGTGGTCTTCTGCTGCTGTAGCCCATCTGCCTCAAGGTTCGATGTGTTGTGCGTTCCAAGATGCTCGTCTGCGTACCTGGAATGTAACAAAGGGTTATTTGAGTTGCTGTTGCCCTTCTATCAGCTTGAACCAGCCAGACCATTTTTCTCTGACCTCTGGCATCAACAAGGCATTTGCCTTGTTCAACAGAACTGCCGCTCACTGGATATTTTCTCTTTTTTCGACCATTCTCTGTAAACCCTAGAGATGATTGTGTGTGAAAATCCCAGTAGATAAGCAGTTTCTGAAATACTCAGACCAGCCCGTCTGGCACCAACAACCATGCCACGCTCAAAGTCACTTAAATCACCTTTCTTCCCCATTCTGATGCTCGGTTTGAACTGCAGCAGACTGTCTTGACCATGTCTACATGACTGAATGCATTGAGGTGCTGCCATGTGATTGGCTGATTAGAAATTTGCATTAACGGGCAGTTAGACAGGTGTACCTAATAAACTGGCCGGTGAGTGTCTATTTTTAAAGAAACATCAGCATATTCATATTTTCAGGCTGAAGCTTTCTGCAAAATAGGTTTGTTGTTTAAAAACAAAAAAGTGAAGGCTATATAAAAAAGTAATAAACTAAAAGCTATTCACTTCCCACTATTCTAAACCTAAAAGATTTTCCCTTAAAAAATGTTCATAAGGAATCTGTTTTCACTGATTGCGTGAAGGAAAGTTGACTGACATTTTCTTGCTCGCCAGTGTCAAGGTCTAGTTTAATTTCATCGGGCTCTTCAAAAGAAACTCTGGAATTTCTGATCTGATGTTGATAAGGGGGGGGGGGGGTCTAGGATTTCTATTTTTTTTCTGGTACATAAACCAGTGTATCCAACTGCAAACTCCTTACAGTTCTCCTAATATATCACTGCGATGCCTTCAAACCACTCTAGTCAGTTTTCCGTCTTTTTCATTCTACCCGTAAATATGATTCCTAGCACTTTTTTGCTCTTTTTCCAGCGTCCATAAGTCACTGCCAAACCCTGTGCCAGACGTAACATTTCATGAAGCTATCACAAGCCCAAGCCAAAGTAATTATTTCACTTAATATTCAGAACCATTTTTTTTCAGCGCAAGGGAAAACAGAGCCTTGGATGTTGTTGTTAGACATTTGAATCAGTAGTTCAAATATGTCGATTATTATATTAGCGTTCTTAGATGTTGCTCCCCTGACTAGGGAGTGATAAAATGTAAGTTGAGTTATTGAGTGGAGCATGTTCAAACCATATGTGGAGAAACTCTGACTACTACTCTGTTCTGCAAAAGTGTGATTGGTTTAAAAGAGTTAGTAAACTTGTTGCCTTGAAAGTGACAAGTTGTTAAAGCGATAGTGCACCAAAAATGAAACATCTGTAAACATTAACTCACCTTTCACTTGTTCAGTTTCTTTCTTGACATAAAAAAAGATATTTTGGAAAATGCTGGTTGCTTACACCCATTGATTTCAATAGTCATTTATTTTTTCCCGCTATGCAAGTCCCAGGAACCAGCCTTCTTCATATATCTTATGTCTTCAACCGAAGAAAGAAACTCAAAAATATGGAAGGATATTGCAGACAATTTCCAAATGCTGATTTGAATTGCATTTTCAATATGTGGACGCATAAATTGTGCCATATTGTGAGTGACATCAGTTCCCTATACAAACACGCCCATAAAATAGTCCCACCCCTGCCATTTGATTGACAGGTTTCCACATAGACATCAGAAATTCAAATGCAAAAGGATTTGCCATTCCATTAGAGTTTTGGCAGGTTACATGCATGACAC
Source organism: Danio aesculapii (assembly GCF_903798145.1). NCBI lineage: Eukaryota > Metazoa > Chordata > Actinopteri > Cypriniformes > Danionidae > Danio > Danio aesculapii. The sequence goes on along the minus strand of NC_079459.1, from coordinate 6,948,563 downwards.
AGGGAAAATGTTAAAGCAAGTGAAGCAATTAATATAACTATTTAGAAATGTCAGGCTCATAGCTCGTAAACTATGGGAAATGCATTTGCAAATGGACTTTCCTTTTCTTTCCCTTTCATTTTAATTTTCCTTTTCAACTCTGGGCTTCTGTTAGTATGCAGAATAGCAAAGTCTACTAAAGGAGGTCAAGCCTTCTCATGTATGGCTCCTAAACTGTGGAATAGCCTTCCTGAAAATGTCTGAGGCTCAGACACACTCTCAAAGTTCAAAATAGAACTTAGAAAGTCATTGGTTGATACTCAGGTTGCCAGATTGACAGCACCAACTGGAGTAAGCCAAAATTGAAAGTATTGACACGATTATATACAAAGTCAATACAAACACACGAACATAGGCAAACATTTGAGTGGCCAAAAATGAAGTGAAATGTGCAACGCATTTGCCATGAACATGCAGAATTTGCCTCAGTTGTGTCTTCTGTGCAAATACAAAATATTCAACTTCAGTAAGGTAAAAAACATCCTGTGAGTAAACTAGAGAGAGTGATGCGGTGCTCTGCATATTGGTGTAAACCCAGTATCACATTGTAAACTGCTCAGCTAATGTTTAAATTTGCAATACTTGTATTGTTTCCAAATTAAAAACCACTTCATGCGGATTTTATAACTGTAAGCCTGCTACTATCCTCCAGAGGTCACATTTTCAGCCTTGCCCACATACTTGATGCAGACTTCATGGCCTGGGGTGGTGTAATTTGCAGTGCATTTTATTCGGAAGGGCACATCCCCATGCCCTAATCCCTCCGAAAAGTTTACCTTCCTGAGCTTTGAAGGGATTAAGGGTGTAGGGGTCAAAAAGGGTTCTTTTTGGAATGCACTTCTGAGTCATAATAATGACACAATCAAGGAGGTGTGCCTTCGTTGCACTTTTTGTACAATAGTGTAAACCCAAAAAGCAAACTCGGAATAATGTACAGTTGAAGTCAGAATTATTAGCCCCCCTGATTTATTATCCCCTTGTTTATTTTTTCCCCCAATTTCTGTTTAAGTGAAAGAAGATTTTTTTCAACACATTTCTAATCATAATAGGTTTAATAACTCATATCTAATAACTGATTTATTTTATCTTTGCCATGATGACAGTAAATAATATTTTACTAGACATTTTTCAAGACACTTCTATACAGCTTAAAGTGACATTTAAAGGCTTAACTAGGTTAATTAAGTTAATCAGGCAGGTTAGGGTAATTATAAGCAAGTTATTTAATAACGATGGTTTGTTCTGTAGACTATCGGAAAAAAATATATAGCTTAAAGGGGCTAATAATTTAGTCCCTAAAATGGTGTTTAAAAATTAAAAACTGCTTTTATTCTAGCCAAAATAAAACAAATAAGAGAAAAAATATAATCAGACATACTGTGAAAATTTCCTTGCTCTGTTAAACATCATTTGGGAAATATTTAAAAAGAAAAAAAAAAATCAAAGCGCGGCTAATAATTCTGACTTCAACTGTATGTATGTATGTATTTATTTATTCATACATGTAAGTATGTTTGTATATATTTATAACTTTGATTCATTTTATATTAATTTTAAATCTTAATTTTTTAAAAATCTTTACATTTTATTCATTTATTTTTTCATTTATTTATAAATACTAGAGTAGTTTCGTATAGAATAATATTATACATACATTTATAAACAAAGTCAAACTCCGAGCCTCCATTTGTCATTCTGTGTGACATCAAACAACTTCCCAAGCACAAAGGATCATAGGTGCCTGAAGTGTTCATTGTTTTTATACTTCAGAATCCTTCATTCTGAAGGGTCCTTCAAAGTGTACAGTTTTAAGCTCTTCAGTTTGAAATGACACTTGAATATGGTGGCTATTTTTGGTTCTCACTCTAAAGTGTCCTTCGGAGGGTGATGTATTCTGTTTAGAACACACTGAAAATAGGGTAAACTGGCAATGGGCGGAGTTACACAGACCAAAACTAAGGCTGTATCTGAAATCTCCTACTACTCAGTAGGTACTACATTTGAATTTGAAATTGAATTTTGAAATTTGAAATTTGAATTTACTACTCGACCATTAGAAAAATGCGTTCTAGTATGAAGGTGAGTAGTATGAATGGACCTCGGACATACTATATCCTGCATTTTGTCATGATCTACCCACATCATTTGCATCGCTTCACTTCCATTCATGAATTCTCTCGCGGTGCATGATGGGATAGCATAGCATCCGTCTGATGAGCACTTCAGAATCTCGCCGGAATTAGTAGGTCATTCAAGTACTTCTCGCATACTAATTTTAAAATTCTATGAATTTGGACATTCTACTCAGCTACTTGTTTTAGCGTACAATTTAGTATGGAAGTATACGATTTCGGACAGATATTATGACACAGAAAGGACATTTTCAAAGGAGAATAATAGTTTTTTAGATGAAAAAGTTAAACATTTAGCATGTTTCTTAAAGGGGTGGTTCACTACAATGTCATGTTTTAAACTTTAGTTCATGTGTAATGTAGATGTGTGAACATAAACAACATCTCTGAATGTAAGACGCTCAAAGTTCAATGCAAAGTGAAACACTGTTTTTTTTTCAGAGTTAGCTTAGCAAAGCCTACAGTGAACAAAGTGTTGGGACTACAAAAAAAATAAATCCGGGCTAGTAAGATCACAAATGCTTCAGGTTACGCGCATTCACCATGCGCATACACCCCACGCAACAAAGGGGCATGGCCAATGTTGTCCAAACAGTGCTATTTCCATCGAGCTTCTTCTGTTTCTGTATTTGGGCTTCCAAAGGACACTACACAAACAGAGAAGTGCTTACAATTTAATTGGGTAACACTTTATAATAACTACACACTATGAATCATTTACTAAGCATTAGCATCTAGTGAATTCATTATTTGTTAAGCATTAACTCTACATTAATAAACGTTAGTAAGCAGTGTATAACTGCAGCTACAAATGCTGTGTTCTTGACTTATAAGCACCTATATAATCTGCTTAATAATTGTATTTTCATACTTAGTTAATGATTTATTTTTCATTACTAAATTAAATATTGCATTATTTACAAACCATTTGTATTTAAGAGTAGTTGAGGGTTTTTAGGATCATTCAGAATGAGTTAGTAAAGGATTAATAAACTATTGAAATCAACATTTATATATCTTATTATTCAGGCATATACTAATAGTTAACTAATATGTTAATAAATGCTTTATTAACTCAACTTCATGCAATTTCGTGACCTATTCTAAAGTGAGAACTATTCATGCTTTATAAATCCCTTATAAATGACAATTAAAGGCACAGAATCAAATGAATAATAATCTTTGCAATCTTTTCTAAAAAATAAAATTGTAAACTGTAAAGTTTAAACATTGCTGAATAACAGGAGTGTCAAAATACGGCATAAAACAACAACAACAATATAATAATTTAACAATATAATAAGATGCAATGTTTAAACTCTACAGTTATTTTATTTTAGATAAGTTTGCAAAGATTTATTTTTCATTTGAAGTTCAGTTTTATTTGTGTCTCTTTAAATGAAAAGGAATGAATAATGTCGTTTATCCTGTTTAGAATTTAACTGAGCCTTTATTTGTCATTTATAAGGGATTTATAAAGCATAAATAGTCCTCACTTTAGATTAGCTCACACAACTGCATGAAGTTGAGTTAATAAAGCATTTATTAACATATTAGTTAACTATTAGTATATGCCTGAATAATAAGACATAATAATGTTGATTTCAATAGTTTATTAATCATTTACTAACTCATTCTGAATTATCCTAAAAACCCTCAACTACTTTTAAATACAAATGGTTTGTAAATAATGCGATACTCCGTTTAGTAATGAAAAATAAATCATTAACAAAGTATGAAAGTACAAGTATTAAGCACATTATAAATATGTTTTTAAGTCAAGAATACAGCATTTGTAGCTGCAGTTATAAACTGCTTACTAACGTTTATTAATGTAGAGTTAATGCTTAACAGATAATGAATTCACTATTTGCTAATGCTTAATAAATTATTTATAGTGTGTAGTTATTATAAAGTGTTACCTTTAATTGTAATTATGTTCCAGAGAATTAAAAAAATATATAGCTAGCATTTGACAAAGGACATCTTCCAGAATCTCTCCCAGTTCAGTGCTGGATTCGGCTTAAAACTCCTCAAAGAAGGAGCAGCTCCAACAATAATAACAGAAGCTGTGAACTGTGACCCACAATCTGTAAGTAATTTGTTCAAATTGATCTATTACATGCACAGTTTCTAGCATGATATGTTGTAGCAAGGACGTAAACAATGGGAAATGCTGCTTGGCACCGTTAATGATTTAGCTACGAATTCATATTTATCCGTCAAACCCCTGTAAACACTCACAAGTCTTCACCAGCGCTGCAGTGTCTCTCTATGCAGCCACTTTCTGTGCGTTATACATCTCAGATAACAATCTCGCAAAAGACATATGAACATTTCATATTACTTAACCTGAATATATGTGAAAGACACTTGTCAGATTTTATTTTTGAGAGCAGGTGTAAGGTTCAGCTGTGTCCTTTTCTGTCTGATTCAGGCACAAACTGATACGGCTAACAGCTACTCTCACTGGCAGTAGCGCAAAAGCAGGTGCTTGTAGGGATGTAACGCCTTTCCGATCCGAGCCGATCCGCAAATCACAGCATATTATGCTAGCTGACCAATCAGAGCCTATTGAGGTTGGCCTTTCGGAGGAACTAGAAATTTGACAGTCGTTTTCATGTTAGCTGAGTAGCAGTATATAATCAAAGTAAGATATATGAAAAAAGAACGTCATTTATGTCAATGAAGCATGAGCACACATTGCTTTGCATCTTATAAACACAACTAAGCCTTAAAAATGCACTCTGAACCACCCCTTTAAATATCTGCAAACATATTCTGGTATTTTCATGTTTTAGAAAAGTAAAAAACGTAACTATAAATGTAATAACTTAATAAAAGGCAATGGGTTTACTCACTTTTTTTTAAAGTAAAGTCAACTAATGCCTTTTTACAGTGTGATCAACTTTCATACACTATTACTGGGCATATGTGTTTGTCTATACATTTTTTTTGCTGCATCCATTTGAGTGGGTGTTTTTTTTGTGTGGGCAAACGTAGAATCCACTTTGTGAGACTTGGAGGCCCCTGGCAGTCACTGGCCTGGTCCATAATTCAACCCTGGCAATATCACATCAAAGTTTGCGAACATTCTCAACCTGTCACGTAGGGCATGAACATAAGATGAAACAGTATAATAACACAGACGTCTGTAAACGTTCATCATTTTCTGTCCCCCTGCTGATTTTGCTGAAAAATCTCTGCAAACCTGATTTTTTTTTGGTAGTATGCTTTTGTATTTTGTAGATATGAGATATATATGAGTTGGAGGGCCTGTCTGATGTTTTCAGGATGTGGCAGATGATTTACGAGAGCCTGCAGTTAGTCCTCGTGCTCCGGCCATCCTTCTAATAATCCTCCACCATGTGCCTTTTTTCTCCTTCAAAGACATTCGGCATAATGACACAATGGAATCGCCTCCTTATCTGCCTGTGAACAAGACCTGCTCACTTCAGCAGATTTCCATTGCCGTCTGAAGTTTCTCTGCCAGGTTTCTAGAGCTGCTGTTAATGGTCTTGAAGGTGAACCATGGGATGTGTAAAAGTGTCCTTTTATTTTGTAGCTGTGCAGCTCATGTGGTAAATCCACACAATCTCACGGCAGTTTGTAACTTTTTGATTTAGTGAGCAATTTGTATGAGTTTGTATGGTTTGCTTATCCCCCTGTTGGGTTTAGGGGTGGGTTTGGGGCTATGCCTGCTTCTAAAAATTGTATGTTTTCGTAGTAATGATCAAACACCAAACAGCTTGAACTGTTTTGTTCTAATTGTCCTGACATTTTCTGAAATACCGTGCTGTGTAATAATATCAGGCTTCTTTTAGCACTTTTGTAAGAGTTCTTCTTTAGGTTTAGAGTGTCTTATTTGATTTAGAGTGTTTCTTTTTAGAGTGTTTCTTTTTCTATCCAGGCGATCTCATATAGCCTCTATAATATTCAGATCTGGACACTGTGGAGGCCATTTCATGACTGTCTGTGTTTCATCAGCTGTTTTCTTTCTCTAAATAAGATTCCAGTTCAATTAGCGGATCATTATCATGCTGAAAATGAAAGCTATTATCACTAAAGTTCTGTCCAGAAGAAATGGCATAATGGATTAAAACCTGTCTGTACTTTTCATTATTCAAAATTCCATCAATTCAGACAATATTGCTAACAACACTGGTAGAAATGCAGCTCAAACCAGAATGAGCAGCCTCTCTCCAACATAGTCTTTCACATGTCTTAAACAATGAAACCAAAATAATTCAAACTCTAACCTAACTCCTATCCTTAACAAACCATGGATCAACTGAAAGATAATTTTTTCATCCTGCATATTCTCAATTTAAAGAAAATGGACAAGAATTTAACACTTATTATATATACGCCCAGCCCTTTCATGTTTGTCAGCTTGAATCATTGATAAATTAAACAAAATTTCTCTTTTTTTTCTGCAAACAAGACATTTGTGTTAAATAGATGCATTCAATAACTTTATAAATAAGTCCTGCAGTACATTTAGCAAACTGCATATATTGGCTGTAGCATTTCGTCATTAGTAGCTGAAGCACGGAAATAATCATGATGTGACTATTCATAACCAGACTTTTAGCTTAAAATTCAATTTTAGTTAGTTTCAGTTAGTTTTGTATGCACACAATACAGTTTCAGTTAGATCTAGTTTTTTAAAAAATTCTTGTTTTTCTTTTTTTTTTTTTTCGTTATCTATAATAACCTTGCCTTGACAAGGAATTTTTCACAGTATTTTCTATAATACTTTTCTTCTGGAGAAAGTCTTATTTGTTTTTATTTTGGCTAGAATAAAAGCACTTTTCAATTAAAAAAATAACTTTTTTAAGATCAATTTTATTTGCCCAGTTAAACTACAGTATATATATATATATATATATATATGTATATATATATACATATATATACACATATATATATATATATATATATATATATATATATATATATATATATATACATATATATATATATATATATATATATATATATATATACATATACATATATATATATATATATATATATATATATATATATACATATATATATATATATATATATATATATATATATATATATATATACATATATATACATATATATATATATATATATATATATATATATATATACATATATATACATATATATACATATATATATATATATATACATATATATATATATACATATATATATATATATATATATATACATATATATATATATATATATATATATATATATATATATATATATATATATATATATATATATATATATATATATATACACACATATATATATATATATATATATATATATATATATATATATATATATATATATATATATATATATATATATATATATATATATATACACACATATATATATATATATATATATATATATATATATATATATATATACACACACATATATATATATATATATATATATATATATATATATATATATATATATATATATATATATATATATATATATATATATATATATATATATATATATATATATATATATATATTAGTGGTGAGCCGTTATCTGTGTTGACGTGAGACTTTTATTGGGTGATAAAAAAATATCGCCTTTGATCTATTCTCAAAGTTGGGTTGGGAGCTGGGTCTATTCTACGTAAGCTATGATGACTTTCACCTTGATAATTTATTACGGATGTATACCTGACCGGTGAGCCATCTGACAAAAAAAGTGTCCTTCTGAATCAATTCAACATGATGCCCTTCTGGATCTTTCACTTACTTCAAAGACACTACTGACTACGCTTACATGGACATCTGTAATATAGTTATTTGCCTTAATAGACAATAATATAATTAAGGTGTTTACGTTAGGTGCTTTCATGTAAGAGTTTCCTGTAATTTTGGGTGGCTTTAACTACAGTTCGTCAGTTTCAATTTCACTCATGAACATTTCATTCATGCCCCCGTGACAAACTGCGGTATTAGACTCAAATGGAGTAAGGACTGGTGAGAGTGTTATGGAATTTAATAGCGCACGCCGAATGGAAAGAAAAAAATGTCAGCATTTCGCGATGTGTGTGTGCTGTCCTTTACTGACAGCCGTGAATGAGTGTGTGAATCTTGTCAGAAAATATGGCGAAAAGTCTTACATGATGGTAATAGTTTGATTGCGGTGTTTACTTCAATAATGCCATTACTATGTGCATACTCCTCGTCTTAATTCAATTTCTGTTTAGTTCAGTTATGACTTTAGTCAGATTAAGATAATCAAATCACTGTTTGGAGCTTATGCAGACCTACAGTTCAAAATTCATGTTTAACTGAATAAACAGTTAGTAAACACAAGTACATCTTATTGAACATCATTTATTTTCATCACCAATTATCACAGTAGAACAGTTCCTCAAGCAGTTTGTGATATACAAGTATATATATCATGCATCATTACCCAAATTTAAAGTGACACATTCGAAGTAACAGTCCCTAAATATTTGATTGTCATGAATGGTTTGTGTCACGTATTGTAATGATTCAAAGTCAAATAGATCCAAGTGCAAGTGAAAATGTATTAACAATAAAGAGTTCAACAACAATGCTAACAGTGTGCGATAGCAGCGTGGATGTAGAAGATAGTCATAGAATCAGAATTCCTTACAAGACATCAAGGAAGCCAGCCCTGACAGATCCTGACAAGACACAGAACGATCATAAAGCAGTGTAATGAACTGACAATGACTACGTTTACATGGACATCAGCAATCAAATGATTTGCTTTAATCTAATTTAGAAATAATACGACTAAGTTGTTTACATGAGTTGCTTTGTGAGTGTTACTTTCATGATCCCGTTTTACATGTTATAGCACATAATTCGATGAATGTCATTGCGTCACTGAGCCATTTCCTTTTGTTTCATTTTTAATTTGTAGACTTTAACTGCAGTTTGGCACTTTTCACTTTCATTCACAAACATTTCATGCACGGCCTCTGTGACAAACGAGATATTGGATGCAACTATGAACTGCTGGAAGAGTTGTTTTAATGGAAGTTTATACCGCATGCTGAATGGAAGAAAAAAAAACTCAGATGCAGTTGTCTGTGGTCTGCACTGACTCAGTAGGTGCAGAGAGTGTCAAACAGCCGTGTGTGTGTGTGGACTATCCTGTCGCAAAACACAGCGAAAAGTCCTACATGACTGTAATAATTCAATTACTGCGACTAAAATCGGCAACCCATCAGAGGTTCAACTGCTATCGAACGACCTTCCGCCTGTCTGCCTCGATGACAGAATGATTGACCGTGCGACCGGCCAATCGGCTGACCCACCCTCCTCCTTCCCTAAACCCAACCAATGACGATTCACAAAAGCCGTCCAGAAAAAGAAAAGCCCTCGTCTAATTTTTACCACGTTTTCGGATTTTGACCACATTCTCACTCTGTATTGAACTTGTTCGCTTTATTTTTTGGATTTTGTTTTTGCTTTCTTACCTGATTTCTGGAACTGCTCTTCCCCGGACTCGAACCCGGTCGTCGTAGTTGTCGTGGTCAGCCCCTCTCTGTCTCAGCCGCCTCGAGTCCGCCAACATACACGAAGAGCTACCCGGACAAACTGGTTGCGGCGGGAAAGCCCTCCACACGGAGGCGAGCGGCCTGCCAGCAAGCGCCAAAAGGAATGGCGTCACACTGCCCCGCAGCATTCGCTTAAAAAAAATTAAATGCAGCCGTACGTACATCCGGCTACGTATTTCGCGGTCTCCATAAACGTCCACGGGACTACGTTTTCAGAATGAGCCTGGGTTGCTTAATTTGATTTCTCTTTAGTTCGATTATGACCTTAATCTGACTAAATTAATCAAAAACGCTGTTTACAAACTTAACCCCTAATCAGAGGATTGTCTTAATCGCATTAAAATCGAATTATTGGTGTCCATGTAAATGTAATCAATGATGTTCTGGCCTTCCACTCTTAAATAGGTGAGCTAAGTGCCATCAGCTGGAACTGCTGATTAGTCCTGATCACGTGATATAAACAAAACACACAATAGAGCACATGGAAGGCTACAACAGCAACCCACGTGACAACAACAATTATGAATAGACAGAGCGCATAGACCTGACAACTGTGACAGTTTTCTATACGCACACTGTATGATTGACTTTACACAGCTCTCACTTGAAAATGAGTCTGACATATTTTCCCTGCAGTCTTTGTGTATAATGTGTACATTTACTTGAGGGCCTACTTATGATATAGATCAATGTGATTACAGATATAGCAGAACACTTTGTATATGAATTCCACATAATACAGCTATGCATGCGGTCATGAAAGCACACGCCGATTATTGAGTTAGCAAGCTAATCCGTTTTCGTGTTCGTACAGTTTGGTTGGATTCCCGCTGAGGTGACTGACGGTTCACGTCAAACGCCGCTGGAACGTTGCCACCTTCACATCACTCAACGTTTCCACTCGCGACCCTCATCTAAAGCTGCTTTTTTAATGTGATCCGAGTTAGATAAGAAAACACTTCATGTTTTCATATCTCACCGAGCACCCAGTTCATGTATCCAGCCTTGACAGGTTGACGCAGAGTGTATGTGTGTGTATCTGAGGGGTTTGGGAGAAGTTCATCCATCTTACTCTTGCTTTCTCTCCGCACAGGCTCATCTTTGCTGTCGTCGGGGTTGTGTTTGTGTGTGTGGCCAGGGGTCTCGGGTGGAGCGGTCAGTGGAGGTTTGACCCCAGCCGTGTGTTAAACTGCTCACATATGTGACAGTAGCGGAGGTCAGGGACTCATGGTGGATGATGTTTGCCCTTGACTGGGGTGCGTTAAACTACTCGCAGCTGTTGTGCTGTTTTGCTTGAGGAAGTGGGGGGTGGCGATACAGAGATCGAGAAACAAACTGTTGAATGAGGTGAGAAATTGAGAGAGAATGAAAGAAAAAGAGGAGAGCAGGCCTAATGTGAGTGCAGTGGCTTTCTGGTTGAACTGAAGTCTAAAGCATGCTGATAAGTGTTGAGTAAGTTACTTCAAATAAAAACTTGGTAACACATTATAACAACTACACACTATGAGTCTACAATGCTCTACAAGCAAGTGTTTATGACCATACGTAAACATAAAAACAATACAGTAAAAAAATACAAACCTGAAAACATCAAGTCGCCGCTCTCTTGCTTGGTTTAGGACTGCACATTGAGGGATTTCCTCTTCAGTGTTTGGACTTTCAGCAGTGAAAATTAAACCACACTGAATTGAACTAAACTGAACTTAAACTCTAAAAACTGAGTTTCAATTTACCATAATCTTCTATGTTAAGCTGCTTTGACACAATCTATATTGTAAAAGCGCTATAGAAATTAATATGAATTGAATCAATGAGCATAGCAAGCTACTTTTACAACAAATGTCTGCGTCTGCTCTTACATGAAAGAATAAGGTCAGTATAGTGAGTGTGTGCCATTCAGATTTTTAGACTGTTTCCACTGAGTGGTACAGGTACACTTTTACACCGGTTTCCACTGACAAAAGGTACCAGAAAGCGAATTGTACCATACCACACACAACAAAAGGGTACCAAAAGGTGTAGCTAGATGCTCAGCTGAAGGCTATTGGTTTACAGAGATACGTCACTAGCGCATACACAAGCCAGGAGAATGAAAACTAAAGGAAGTGCCATTTTTAAATACACAGCCAAGACATTACACCGTAATAATATATACATAAAATAGCGAGTCATGGTCAACCCAAGCTTAAACAAACCTTGTTATCATTTTGATTAACAGCCACAAAGCCAAGAAGAAGAGCAGAATCTGCGTGCGTCCTGTTGTTGTTTACAAGGCTGTCTAAAGCGTGCGCTGTTTGACTGTTTTCCAAGAGCTCGCGATCCCTCGCCGCACATCTAGATTTGAAATAACAAATTTCTTGAGCTATGGATAATAACATGCATGTTATTAGTGAAGTGCTTCTGACATCCAATCCTTTCAGTAACGGACAAAAGCCAGAGTGGAGCGCGAAAAAACAAAGGAGAAAATGATTCTTTCAGCAGCCTACAAGATGCCATGTTTAACTATTATCATTGCCTTTTGGACTATTATGAACTCGGAATGACGGAATTACTTTCTAACAAGATGTTAACGTAACATGTGCTGGTAAAGAATAAAGATGAGAGGTGTGTACTGACTGTATACGTTTTATATCATTTATGAACCCAAATAAGCCCTAAATGTAAGTTTAGGGTATGTTTAATTTGTAATTGGTAACTTTTCAGAGGCTGCAAGGCTCTGTGTGTGTTCAGAAATGTTTAATTATACAATTTTTATATAATTGCAGACGTTACAGTAGGCTGTTTTGCATCATTGATCTGCTGCAATAATCTAATCCAGTTTATAGAAAGGTAGTAATAAACATTTATTTATACATAAGTATTTATGTATATAAAGCATTTATATACAGAACTTCAAGCGAGAATGACATTGAATCTTCTGTTTAACACCACGCCCCCAAATGGGTACCATTGTCGTGAACTATGCCACATTACACTAGAATGATTTAATCTTGTGTCACAACGCCTATTTGTCGTTTACGAATCCCCACGACACCCTACGTCAAGGAAATTGTGCCGAAATCATGACAAAATCGCATGATCTGACTGAGGCTTAAGTATTACTATTATAGACTGGTAGATTTTAGATATAAACTAAACACTGTTGCCTGTATTTCAAAAGAGGAGCACCTCTGTCCTGTTATTTTATAAATCATGTAAAAAACTGAATAAAAAATGCACATTTTAAAGCACTTAATGGGACCTTTCTAGGGGTGTCAAAATTAACAGTTTTTTCGGTGCACAACGATGCAGACGCGGACAATTCGGTATCGGTTCAGTAATAGATCGGTGTCCCGGGGGGAAATCCTTCTGCCGACACCGAGAACAGTTGATCAAACTGGACTCGGCTCAGTTGGAAGCAATGCTGAAAGCTTCCATCATCCAGGTTAAGATTCTGGAGGAGTTTATGAACTCACAGAGCTGGGTGCACCTTTGAAAGGATCTAATGGACTTAGACACGGCTCCAAATGAATCGACTGTTTTTCAGCCTTCATAAAGCACAGAAACACAGTTATTTTATCAATAAAAATGTTAGCCATTTAGCAAGAAGCCCTGCCCAGGACTCGAATCCACATCTATTGCTCAGTGAATTTGACGCGCAAATGAAGCGGATTTGACGCGCGGATGAATCAATTAAACTCAAAATGTTCACACCTTTATTTGATTTATAATGTATTAAGTAATGCTCAGAAAGTGCAGCCTGATCTCACGAGGAAACTTAAGTATTTTACGTTTTGTCAGTTTAGTGGATACTTCGTATGAGTTCAGTCGTATGAAAATGTGCGATTTTAAAAAGGAGGCTTGGCACCTAACCCCACCCCTAACCCCAACCGTCATTGGGTGATGAGCAAATCGCTATATTAATATATTAATTAATACTAAATTGTACGAATGAGATCGTACGAATTCATACGAATTAGCCACTAAATCAAAAAGTTACGAATTGCCGTGAGATTGCGTTGGAAAGTGAGCGGCATAATATATATGTTTGTTTATTTGCTAGAAATGCTCATGTTGTTCTGTGCATGTACTTAAGTTTTGAACTGAACTGAATCGATGGCATGATAATCTTAACTGAACCGAACCGTGAAACCAGTGTAGGTTTACACCTCTAGACCTTTCATTGTTTATAACAAAAACGTTACTATAAAAATAAGAAGAGTACATTTTGCAACTTTAAAGATGCAGAGGCACACGAGTGTTTACAATACAATGGCATGAAACTTTAATTTTGCTTCTCTGACAGAAAAGGGATACCACAGGGGGCATTGACAGTGCCTCATGGGATTTTCTATTAAGGGCCTGGAGCACGTGCAGACGCATGGGCGTTGAGTAACTCTCTCCTCTCATGAAACTGTCACTTTAGCACGGCGCCTCTGAGCTCCAGGATCCAGCTGGCTGGGAAAGCAGTCTCCTATAAATGTTCGTTTGCCTCATTAAAGTATGCCATGCTTTTTGATTCTCAGGGTTGTAAGTTGTGTTCCCTCCTCAGATGCTGGATGGTGCTCAGACTTCACATCCCAGCATGCAAGTGCGTAATACTGCATCCCTGCGTTTGCTCAATGTTTGCGTAGATAGAGGGATCATGGTTGCTTTCTCACTGTGACAGCACAAGAGATGGATTGCGACAAATCCGAGGGATCGCTCGAAATGAAACTCATGTGCTGGAACATATGCCATTTTCACTCAGCGTGGATTATTTCTGTACTATACTTGTCTTTAACAGCCAATTAAAGTTCTGAGGTACCCTGAAAACTGACTGAATGACCTCGCAGGAGATGCGTGGATGCATTTATACACTTCCAAAACCATAAAAAGCTCCTTTTGTTCATAAATAAACCTCAACATAATGTATTTTGTGGGATTTCCCTTCATGAATGAAGTCTTTACTCTTATTTTGACATGTGCGTCTTGTTCGTTTGCACCTCGCCTGTCGGTTTGCGTCATTAACCACATGAAATAAATCCACTGTTTGTTGTGTATTCCTGCATCATTTGGTTAGAATGGAGTGTGGCATTGTGTTTTATAGTGAACAGATGCTAAAGAGCATGTTTGGAGAATATTACATTGTCCAGAAAGAGTCCTCAGCATGCTTGATAGACTTTCAGATTATGCGCTCCAAAGGCAACCATTTAATGAACCTCTTGAAGTTCAGTCCGCTCTTACAGTTTCATTTGATTGAATATCATGTCAATACAGGTCCACTTGTATTGAATGGGTTTCTCATGTAAAACAGTATGAACTTTGCAATGTTGACTCCTATTAAATATTATTCTTGTTTTTTTGTGTCCTCAAATTTTTTATATAAGAGATTTTCTGTGAAGAGTTAATTAGGGGCCGATCACACTGAATGTGCTTTTCCGTTTTGAGAACCTGATATGCGCTGCTCTGACTTTTTTTGTTGACATGAAAAAAGGAGTGTGCTGCACTTTTTATGTTGCTAGGCAACCATTGAGTCAGCTGTGTGTTGTGCACGAGCGCTGCTGTTGATATTGCTATAATCATAACATTTAACAATATTGTGATATTTACGATGTGTGACGTCATCCACCTCCGGATAACTCGAAACACTGACCCAAATGACCTGGGGTCCGTTCTTCGTACGGGGATTACTCAGTTAGCTGGATTTGGATATTGACGACTTGACATGATCCAGGATCGTTTAGTTCTTCAAAAATCATCTACGGCTTGTTGTCATAGCAACAGTTCTGGTAGCTCAAACGTACTAGGGAGCAGGCTTATTTCATATAAACAGGATTAGATTGGGTCAGTTCAAGCAAAGATAATACTGAAAGTATGTACCAAATGCTGATATTTTCTTACAGTAGTTAAATACACTTGGGAAAATAGTAAATATATATTTTTTATATATAAAGTAAAAAAAATATATATAAAGTTAAAAATAATAAAACCTATGCAATCTGCACTCCGAAATAAAGTACAAAGACTGCCACCTGGTGGTTGAAAGAGAAAATTTATAGATACAAACGCGTACATGCACAATATTCGACTTTAAAATAAATAAATAAATAAAGCATAATAATTTATGGAGTCATGCATGTGTTTGATCGCTAATATACCAGTGATTTGATGCTTTAAAAAAGTTGCAGACACCTTTAAAAAATATCAAAATGCTTTTTTGATGCAAAATTAATTTATGCAGTTATTCCTTACGTCGATTAAAAAGAAACTTGAGTAGGCCTAGGCTACTATAATTAAGAAAATCTTCTCTAAATGTAGAACTAAATACATTGATATGCATTGAAATACTTGATAAATACTCTTGACACATGAAAGTCTAAAGCCTGCAGCTCACAACAAATGTGGAAAGTTATAGCCATATTGTCATAGTGTCATATTTAACAAACCATTTACTGTTAATTTGATGTAGTTTTGCTGACATGGATAATTGAATATTAATCAGATGATGTCATTACGTTGCTCTGCCATCAGCCAATCGTTGCATTGCTGATCATGAATTCGAGGATCGATAGATCTGTCCTTTACAACACACGCAGCGATCTCAGATCAGTTTATTCAGACATTTTAATCTGATTCACGAACTTGTTTGAAGAACCAAATTAGCCAGAGATCAGTTATCAAGATTAAAAGATCCAGGATCTGCCAAATCATCTTAGATTATTTAAGCGAGGTATGAAGAACGGACCCCTGATGGTGGTACGTAGTACGATATGGTACAATGCGGTTCGGTACACTTTTATGGCCATTTCCACTGTCAAAAGGTACCAAAAAGCGAACCGTACTGTACCACTTTTTGGGTAGCCTTTTGAAAGCACAACAAACGGGTACTAAAAGGCAGAGCTGAAGGCTATTTGTTTACAGAGATATGTCACTAGCTTGTGCACAAGACAGGAGAATGAAAACAAAGGAAGCGCCATTTTTAAATACACAGCCGAGATATTACACCATAATAATATATACATAAAATAACGAGTCATGGTCGACCCAAGCTCACACAAACCTTGTTGTTGTCTAGATGAAGTGCTTCTGACATCCGATCCTTTCTGAAACAAACAAACAAACAAACAGAAGAGTGACGCACGGAAAAAACAAAGGAGCAAATGATTCTTTCAGCAACCTAAAACATGAACAAACTGCCATGTTTAATTATTATTGCCACCTTTTGGACTATTATGAGCTGGGAATGACAGAATTACTCTCTAACAGAGGTTACATGGGCTGGTGAAGATTAAAGACACAGATGAGAGGTTTGCACTGACTGTAGACCAAATGTTGCGTGTTGTTTTTGAACCCAAATAAGGACTAAATGTATGTTGTGTGTATTTCTGTAATTAGTAACATATCGGAGATTGTAAGGGGCTGTATGTGGTTATATATGTTGCATTTATTTATTTATTTTATGTAATTGCAGATGTTACTGTAGGCTATATCGTTGCTCTGCAGTTATAATCATGTTCATAGAAAGGTTAGTTTTGAGTGGATCATGGAGTAGTTTTTGCTTGCTTGATATATGTGAAGGCTGTTGATCTTTCTGTCTAGAGGTTGAGAATAACAGGGTAAAGGGTTAGTTCACCCAAAAATGTAAATAACCTCACTATTTACTCTCCCTTGTGCGGGATATTTTGATATTCAATTCAATTCACCATTATTTGTATAGCGCTTTTACAATGTAGATTGCGTCAAAGCAGCTTCACATAAAAGATCATAGTAAATTGAAACAGTGTCAGTTTAAGTACTCACTAATTTTCGTTCGGCTTAGTCTCTTTATTCATCAGGGGTTGCCACAGCAGAATGAACTGCCATCTTATCAATCATGCAGTATGTTTTACACAGTGGATACCATTCCAGCTGCAACCCAATACTGAGAAACACCCATACACTCTCATCCACACTCATACACTATGGCCAATTTTCCTTCATTCATTCATTCGTTCATTTTCTTTTCGGCTAAGCCCTCTTATTAATCATGGGTTGCCACAGCAGAATGAACCACCAACTTATCCAGTAAATGTTTTACACAACTGATGCCCTTCTAGCTGCAACCCGACACTGGGAAACACCCATACACACCCACATTCAAACAAATATACTCGGCCAATTTAACTTATTCAATTTACCTATAGCTCATGTCTTTGGACTGTGAGGGAAACCCGAGCACCCAGAAGAAACCCACGTGAACATGGGGAGAACATGCAAACTCCACACAGAAATGCCAACTGACCCAGCCAGGGCTCGAACCAGCGCCCTTCTTGCTGTAAGGTGATAGTGCTACCCACTGCGCCACTTTGACTATATATATATATATATATATATATATATATATATATATATATATATATATATATATATATATATATATATATATATATATATATATATATATATATATATTGAATGCTTACAATTACTTGCCTAATTAATCTCAATTAAATTATATAATACTGTATATTATGAATAATTTGTCCTGTTGTTACTGTTAGTTGCAGTCAATGTATAATTTTATTGAATAAATTAATAAATATTCAATTAATTTAAAGAAATGTGTGGTCATGGTCACCAGACACACTTTAGGGCACTCTATACCTCACAACAGCCACTCATCTGGACTACATGTAGCACAATGCGTTGCACCTCACACCTGGTTCACTTGATTAACTTGACTGATGACTCAAACACCTGCAGCCAATTTGCACTATGCAAGCGCCACTTTCACAGAGATTCATTGCTGAGTATTGTTTCATGTCATGAACTTTATCAAGCATTTCCCCTTGCTTTCTGGTTTTGCCTTGCCAGCCTCGTTTTTGTGTTTTGGACTGTCTTTTGGATCATTGATTTATTGGATCATTTATTTATTGGAATACTCTGGTGGATTAATGTTTGCTCCTGCGACCCTTGAATGCTGACCACCCTCTATCACAATACAGCTGCGTTTGGATCTTTACCTCAGTTGCTATACCATCTTCATAACATGAGTAAGTACAATGCTTATGAATGCTTAAGAATGTTACTTGCTTTCCTTCAAGTTGAGCCGATGTCACACTGTACTTTACACTCATATTCTTCCATTTACACACATGCGAATGTGACAGACCAAAAACACAAGCTTGTGCAACCAGTTGTGTTTGTCGCTGCCCTCCAAAGTTAAGTGACCTGTGAAATCACATCATGTGATTGTATGAGACCCATACAAGATCAAAACATTAACTGTCACTTGTTTTATCAATAGCCACTTTCACACATACAGACATTTCTGGAAAATTACCGGCAATTTTCTGGAACGAGATCATATGTGAACAGCACTTTTTTTTTTTTTTAATTGCCCGTTAAGTTGTTCTGGAAATTTTCCGGATATTTACCGATATCACTCTGTACGACAGAATTTTGGCTCAGTCCTTTAGCTTTATAATGGGTTAATTTTTAAATTAATAATAGTAAATTAAAAATGTAAGGAATAATACTGCTACTAATAACTGAAGTAAAGTTGGTTTTATATTCACACATTCAGACTTTCTCCTTAATAATATAATTTCAGAAAAGTATTGTTTGAAAATTCTTAATAGGGAAATCATATTAGCAGCCAATGACTATCAAAGTACAACATTGTTCACCGTCAATTAAATAGTGCTAATGTTGTTTTGAAGTCATACTTGCATGCTAAATCAGACTGAATATTCAAAGTAGCATAGGTAAACCACATAGGGAGTTTTACATGAACGAATGTGCGAATATAAAACTAACTTTAATAATGGGGATATTTGTAAAAGCATTTATTTATTTTATTTAAATGTGTGTATGTGCAAAGCTTTTCTGGCATTAGAGAAAATGTGTAGGGCAAATACAATTCTGACCTACTGACTTTACTAAGGCAGATGGAGAAAAGGGCACTTCTGTAAATATGTAAAGAAGTGAAGTTTATTTATAAACTAATTTTGAGAGGATCACATGCTTATGATTGCTAGCGGCTGGATCTGCATTATCAAATTCTCAATGCACCAATCAGATGACTCCTGAGCCACTATCATTGTCTTTTGTAAGAATCCCCCCTTCCACCCCTACTCCTCCTCCTTCCTAGATGGGTGACACTGTGGCCCAGTGCTTAACACTGTTGCCTCACAGCAAGAACGTCTCTGGTTCCAGGCTTTACCAAACCAGCAGACGTTTCTGTGTGGAGTTTACACTTTCTCCGCGTGCTCATGTGTGTTTACCTTGGGTTCCCCGGTTTCCTCTCACCGTCCAAAAACATGCAACTTAAGTTAATTGACTAATCCAAATCGCCACCATAGACTTGCTCCTAATAAGTAGTTATCTCTTAAAAGCAATCACTATCTGTTCATTAGTTACTACAGCAGGGGAGTTCTCGAGATCTACCTGAGCTCAAACTCCCCTCTCGCCTTGCAACCTGAGGGAGCCCCGGGCTCGAGGATCTTATGAGCTCAGGGCTCTCTCCCGGGACAGCATGCCAAACAAGCTTATAATTAATCATCAGCTAAGTGTGAACTCTTGAAACTATTTCATTGTATATTGCCCAGTATATTCTGCTTTAGGCAGAAATTGTTGTCTAGATGGGTTAATCACATGGTATGTAGGACTAAGTTATTGGAATAATGCTGCTGTGGTTTTAAACTGCTTCTATCTGGGTGGTCCTTTGCAAGCCAAATATCCACTGTTGAGATCACCAAGAATACTGATTCATTCAGCTATTACTGCTCTTCACTTAATTCATTTTATGTTTTATTTTACTATTTTTTTTGTTGTTTATTGGGACCTCACAGAAGTAGGTCTGTGCACATTTATAGTTCGCTTATTGTTAGCTGGAGAACTAAATTTGAATAAATTTGGCAAATTGCATATGAATCATACAAAATGCATGTTATATTGCATTTAGTCATTTCACAGACACTTGTCCAAAGTGACTTACAAATTTTCGTAAAACATCATTGTAAATTACTTTTTCCCCCACCTCTCAGTACACCAATAAAGATTTGAATTGAACTTGTTGCCCTTACCAGCACTTTCAAAGTAAAAATAAATAAAATTTCTGTGATCAAATCCCTGCCTAAAGTATCATGATCGCGGATAGAAAAATACATTGTGTATAAAATTATAACACCAAAAGTGAAGACTAAATGCAGAATAAGAAACAATGAGGTTGCGTACCAAAATATAATCAGCGTGAATCAAAATTGAAAACTCATTTAGACAAAATCAGGCTTTCCACTCGTATATAAAATTTTGTTTATGCTCCTTTCCCCTTCGCTCTTGTTTCCACGTTCTGTGCTTGCATTTCCAAAATATGCAAAATATTTGAATTTTATTTAAATCACGGGCAGGCTTCAGAGGCATCATTGGTCTACTCAATTTGTACTAATGGGCCAAAAGTGTGGCAAGAAAATATCCCCCACACCATTACACCACCACCAGCCTGAACCGTTGATTTTAAGGCAGGATGGATCCAAGCTTTCATGTTATTGATGTCAAATTTTGACCCTGCCATCCGAATGTCGCAGCAGAAATCGAGACTTATGAGATCAGGCAACATTTTTCCAATCTTCTATTGTCCAATTTTTGGTGAGCCTGTGTTAATTGTAGCCTCAGTTTCCTGTTCTTAGCTCACAGGAGTGGCACCCGGTGTGGTCTTCTGCTGCTGTAGCCCATCCGCCTCAAGGTTGGACGTGTTGTGCATTCAGAGATGTTTGTAACGAATGGTTATTTAAGTTACTGTTGCTTTTCTGTTAGCTCGAACCAGTCTAGCCATTCGCCTCTGGTCAGAAGCCATTTGTATTAATTTTTATGTTATTTATGTGCTTTTCTTGACTCTCGAAGTCATATTTAACATTGACTATATTTAGCATAGACATATTTAACATCATAAATCACCAAGGACCACAGTTTCAGCAAAACATTCTTTAATGTTTTACTGAAGACATCTCAAATGGCTTGAGGGCAATAAAAAAGACAATTTCATTTTCGGGTGAACTATCACTTTAAAAAGGATTAATGTAAATAATTGTGATACATCAGTAAGCAGTATTATTGTATTTTACAGTCATATGCAGTTGGCAAGCTGATATCATTATCTTTAGGGCAGTCTGTTTCCCATCCCTCAATGTTCCCCACTAGCGTATTGTGTATCCATTACAGTTCTTTATGGGAAATCAAGTGGTTAAACTCATTGTCCAGCTGTTCGCTAATGACGCTTTTACTGTTTGACACCAATTTGCAAGTGACTCACAATGAGTTGACGGCTCTTTTTTCTTTTTTTCATGCTTTCAATTTGACATTAGCACGCAGGCCTCTTTCGAAACATCCTCACCTCTTTACCTTTAGGCAATCAACACACTAAAGAAAATATATTGCTGTGTTTTGAAATGACCATGTAATAACTGATTGGCCAGGACTGTGAGTTACTGTTGTATGATTGATCAGTGGAAACGGATTCAGGCTATGTGAAGAATAATAGCGGTGAGTTTTGGGGGTGTTTCGGAGTTCAGAGCCTACTTTGAAACCTCCAAAGCATACACGTACAGTCATTATCCATTCCCAGAATGCAGAGAAGTGACCATGAATGTGTTTTACTGTTAACAAGGCACTGATAATTGAGAGCAAATGCCCAGCGGACCTCAGTTTCCAATGTTAGGCTCAATTTCTCCCTTGTGTTTTTTTTTGTAATTAAATTATAGTAATCTTTTGTGTACATGCTGCTTTTGTTATGTAGAATAACTGAAATCACTTAAAGTTACGGCCTATATCATACAAATGTCTTTAAAGAAGTTCAACCAAAAATTAAAATTGCCTCATAATTTATAGGACTTAATTTATAAGACTAATTCATTTTTTTTGTCAGATGAATACAGAGTAGTTTTACATTGTATCCTTGCTCCTCCATAGTGTATAATGGTGTTGGATAGTGGCTTATAAATCAGGGGTTCCTCAGGGATCTGCTCTTGGTCCCCATTCTATTTTCTATTTACCGCACATCACTGGGAACCATCATCCAATCGCTTTGGTTTCTCTTATCATCATGCTGGTGACACACAGCTTTACCTTTCATTTCACCTTATGACCCAACGGTATAGCTGCAAGAATCTCACTAGCTTGGATGGAACACACAGTACACAATTTCGCTATATTTCTCAAATATTTGCTAACAATACATGTTATTAGATTGTTAGACATATTTGTATGCACAAAAAAAACAGATCACTGCCCCCTGCAGGTACAGAAATACAGGTCCTCTCACTGAATGTGCTCTCGTGTTTCAGTCAGCTACAGTCTGGTGCGCAGTCTGGTGCGCTTTTTGGTCCAGATGGGATCAGACATGAGCTGGTGCAGGCCGACAACACAGTTGTTTTTCATCCAAGCTTGTTGTTTGGCGTTGGCATGGTGTGTCCTGGCCCTAACCCATTCTCCATCAGGGCTTGATGCATGTTTTATGAAGTGGATCAATGTGTTTTTGTAACAAAAATATTTGTAAATTATCCAGCAAACAACTTTGTTTCAAAATTAAGGTTATTAAGGCATCGAATAAATCAAATGAAAATGGAGGCAAAAAAATAACAGACAATATACAAGTGATGTTGCAACAGCTGATAGACATCAGTTGCTGTATTAATACTGCTAAGTTGTACAATACAACTATTGTTGTATTGTACAAATTGACATGGATTATTTTATATAGTGCAGGTGTTGGCTGTGTAAATATCCTGTTGATATTTAGAATTCTTGCTGTTTAAATCTTTTAAACGCACGGTTTTTCCCACATGGTAAATCGTTATCTATGTTGTGTGTGTTTTTGGTCCTGTTGATTGCTAATTAAAAATAAAAACCTTCCTAAAATATATGTGTTGTTTATGTTTTATAAATCGTCACCTTGGAATTCTAAGGTTCTATCTGCATGTTGAATGATTTTGAAATATTGAGCTTCAAAGTTTTGATTTGACGTATAAGTGTTTGGTTGGAAGCTTGATTCCGCGGCTCCACCTCTGGCTCCATCAGTTAGTCCCTTCTGCGCATGTCCAGGCTCCAATTTCAGCAGTAAACTCCAATCACTGACTTCCAGCGGAGACTGAATGCACGTTACCTATCTATCTTGTCTGTAGTTCTTAACTATCTATCTACAGTTGAAGTCAGAATTATTAGGCCCCCTTTGATTTTATTTATTTATTTATTTATTTATTTATTTATTTTAATATTTCCCAAATGATGTTTAACAGAGCAAGGATCCAATCGAATATCTAGTCAAATATTTACTGTCATCATGGCAAAGATAAAATAAATCAGTTATTAGAAATGAGTTATTAAAACTATTATGTTTAGAAATGTGTTGAAAAAAATCTTCTCTTCATTAAACAGAAATTGGGGAAAAAAATAAACGGGCTAATAATTTAGGGGGGCTAATAATTCTGACTTCAAATGTACCTACTTATCGTTCTATTGTTATGCTATTGTAAATAAAAATATTTTTAATATCTAAACAGTACTTGAGAATGAAAATATTAAAGTTAATAATTCTACAGTATATCTTATTGTATATAACTATTAATGTTTATAATTAGTTTTTGTTAGGTTTTCTTTCCTGGATTAGTATCATGATCTCTAATAATAATAATAATAATAATAATAATAATAATAATAATAATAATAATAATAAAAAAATAAATAGATGAAGATTAAAAAGATTTTTAAAAAAATCAGTTTCACCCGAACTATGCAGCTGCACTGTAATGTTGACCTTTATAAAAAATGTTTTATTTATTTATTTTACTTTTTAACATGGCATTTAAGCATAAGCCATATTGTGACTTAATGTCTATGGAATACACTTAAGTGGCATGTTTTTTGTTCACTTGTTTTATTTATTATTTTGATCCCTAAAATAAAAACCCTAAAAAATTTGGATTCGAAGATTGGAATCTTGAAGTTTTTGATTGACTTTAATAGAATGTTTCCATTCCATAGAAGGTTCTTCATTTTGTGAAAGTTTTTGATCATGAAAAGGTTCTTCACACTAAAGAATCACTAAAGAAACAGTTTCCCTCAAGGACTATTCACTGAAACATTGTTTTAGGAATGAAAACCATTTTTTTCTATGGCATCTCTGAAAACCATTCCTCTGAGACCACTGTTTTATGTTAGTGTATGTTAGTGGAAACCTGGCTTATATTCTACAGGTCTCTCCTTTGGAAATCCATGGGATATATATTTTTTATATCACCCTCCTAGTGAAAACTGTCCAATCTTGTACCATAATAGGATTCTACCACTCAGAAAGCCATAGTGTCTGAGGCCTGGCGTCCACTGTTTTGCTTTGTGATTTCTGATCTCATCTCTTGAGCACTCGTGTAGGGCATCCCAGAGAAGACACCAGTTACGTTACTGACCACTCAAATCATTTCCCCTGCACATAAGTAACCATTTTACCGCTTGATCGGGAGTTTGAAGACTTTCGAAATTATGATACGTAACATAATGACAGGTATCATTTTCCCGGGACTATTGTTTTTTCCGTCTGGGCTCTCCAGATGGAAGTGATTATGCACAGAGGGAGGTGTGTTTTGAAGAAGAAGGAAAAAAAAGATCGAATCTTGACTTCCTTACCCAAGTACTTTCCCAAACACCCCGTGCTTCCTTTGAGAACCGGGGATACGTGGTTACATTACCTAACTGTGATGTCGCCCCTTCCCCCCTTGCAGGATCTGAGGCCCGCTCACAAGTCTTCAGCACCCAGCTGACGGGAACGCATCTGGAGCTACTGCTTTAGGGAGACGCGCTGATTGCAAAGAACGCTGTGTGGCTGAATCTGAAGCTCTTACAGTCAGCTGATTGCTGCGATTATGCATGCAGTTCTTGTGTTTGTCTTTGAGAGCTTCCATTTCAACCTGCCCTTGAGGAACACTCATTACCTTACTGAGTCCTTTTCCCTAGCTTTCGTAGCTCTTGTTGAGCTTCTTTTTTTGTTGGCTTTCAATCATCAGACAGTTTCAAGTACAATCCAGTCACAATAAAAAAAGAAATGTCCTTTTAAGAAACCATAAACTGAAAGGTTAAACACAACACAGGCTCATTGGAAATGTATACATGCGTATTAGAAGTGGCTTATATGAAAGGCCTCTAGATTACGCTTATTTGACCAAAATAAAATGATCATACCTTGATTATTAATTATTTAATTAAGACAATAAGGTCTGACTTTTAGACAAAAGTCTTGTTACTAAACAGAAAAAAAAATGTACAGTATAGAATATAAAGAATTGGTGCAGTGGAAGAAGAATGAATATTGTGTATGACTCCCATGAGCTTAGAGGTCTGCATCTAGACATCTCTGCAATGACTCAAATAACCTATTAATAAAGTCATCTGGAATGGCGAAGAAAGCATTCTTGCAGGACTCCCAGAGTTCATCAAGATTCTTTGGATTCATCTTCAATGCCTCCTTTATCTTACTCCAGACATGTTCAATAATGTTCATGTCTGGTCACTGGGCTGGCCAATCCTGGAGCACCTTGACCTTCTTTGCTTTCAGGAACTTTGATGTGGAGGCTGAAGTATGAGGAGCGCTATCCTGCTGAAGATATCCTGTGGTTTGTAACGTAACGGGCAGCACAAATGTCTTGACTGGCTGTTGATGTTGCCATCCACTCTGCATATCTCTCGCACGCCCCCATACTGAGTATAACCCCAAACCAAACTTGACTGATTTCTGTGAGTATCTTGGGTTCATGCGGGTTCAATTGGTCTTCTGCAGTCCGTTTATATTATGTAAAACTACTAAAATGTCAATAAAAGTAATTTTGTTGAACTGTAGAGTTGAATTTTCAACGTCAAAAGTCAACAGAGCAGAGATTAACATCCCATAATGAAATTCACAACCGTAAATAAACAGAAAACAAAATCACAAAATTCGTAGACTGTTAATTAAGATATTTATTACTGTGCACCAAGTCAAAACTATCCAGTCTTGTACTGTAACTGACTTTGTATCATACAAATGGTCTTGTCTTGTCTTTGAGAGAGTCTTTGAGAGATAGCTTGTCCTATGTGCACTGCATGGGAGCTTTTTTCCTCATGGTTTTTAGTCATCCACCAATCAAATCAAGAGCTTTTTTCTACCAGTCAGGCTGGTATTTTCTCCCTCACAAACAACCAAAAAATGAACTCTCTTGACTTATTCATGAGAATGAGTTATATTCGCATAGTGATAGTTTTAAAGTCTCGTATTTTTGGTCATATGTAATTTGCATGTTTCCATTTGGATTTGAGTTTCTGTATACAATGTGGACAACAAAATCATTAAAAAGAGAGAAGGTGCATCAAAACATTTGTCTGGTGGTGTATATAAATATAAAAACAGCCACATATTTTGATTCCAAGGCCTTGGCCGCCATTGCCAATGCCACATGCGTAGTATTTCATTTTACATCAAGAGCAAAAATAAAGGCTGCATGTTATAATTTTCTATATCCGCTTGCGAAATAAGAATGGGTCATTTTTGGAGATCCGCTTTGTTGTCAGAGTTACTGGCAGGTTTTTAATGCATTCTTCTGCTGTTTTTACACTGTTTTCTGGTGGATTGAATTATTGTAGAACTGTGCTTTCCTGTTTGAGTAGTAAATAGTGCTTTTTAAAAATTTATTTTTAAGCAAGATGCCACACATTTCTCTTATTGTATAGTCATTTCTCTCATATTATAATGAGAGTTGAGTATCCTTGATCTGTGGTTGAAAGAGATGACTGAACGGTTTCACACATCTGCATTTTCAGAGGTGAAAGAAACTGCAGGTGTCACGTTTAAGATTCCTTTAAGTTAGCTTCCTTCCAAATATGGTCATGCAAGTGTATGGATGACTGGCATTATTATTAAACATTAGCATTACAGTTGTTTTTTGTTAAGTTCTTCTCACCATTCAAGCACCACAGTTTTACATTGATGCACAGTTTTTGTTAAACTTTTCAAAATTGTAACTTGTAGGAGAAGAGATCAAGCTTCTATACTGCAAGTCCATAAACAGAAATCACCCTAGGATCATCTTCATTAGTAGTTTTGCAGAGGAGGCGTCAGCTGTTAATATTAGAAATGGCATATTAATATAGTTAACATTTCTATAATTTGATACTTTATTTATAATGAGAAATAAGTAATAAGCTGTTATGCTGGATTCACACCAAACACAGAATTAAGTATTCACATAACTAAGTTACATACAAAGTCAATGCAAATGTGAGAATAGAAGCAAATTTTCACTGGGCGGCACAAATGACATGGAATGTGCAGCACATTTGCTGTCACTTCATTCAATTAGCATGAATCCAGCCAAAGCCACCTATGTCCAGCTTAAACCAGGCTGGTCAAGCTGGTTTTAGCTGGTCATTTTCCAGCCTGTCCTGCTAAGACCAGGCTGGAAATGGCTGGAAAACCAGCTAAAACCAGCCAGCCAGCTTAGGTTTTGTTTCAGTAGAGAGGTCAAAAGGCCACAGTGAGAGAGAAACCCGAAATGGAGTTTACTTTCATTTCTCCACAGCAGTGAAATAGGGGCTTCTACTGTAACTTAAGTGTCAGAGAAAGATTGTCCAGCAAACACACATGCAGAATTGTCCAGAGTTTATGCGTTTTTAAGTAGTTGGAGCATTTTGATTACTTGTGCTCGCCTCCCTTCGCCATAGTAAGCTACCGCAATACGCGAATATGAGATAAATGACATCAGTAAGTAATAACGGGTTAAGATCTATTACTGAACTGATACTGAATTGCCCGCGTCTGCATCGCGGTGCACCGAAGAAACAATAAATTTTGACACTCCTAATTGACTTAATTTTCTTTCGGCTTAGTCCCTTATATATCTGTGGCTGTGGCGAATTTAGGCATGGGCAATTTGGTTCACTTTCGTCCGCAACACCTGCCCCCCGACCGCCCCACTCTTCATTTACATGAGGGTGGCATGAGCACCATGAGGGCGGCATGGTCATCGTTTGCCTAGAGCGCCAATTAGGCTTGCGCTGCCCCAGATCAGGTGTCACCACAGCAGAATGAACCTCCAACTATTCCAACATATGTTTTACACAGCGGATGTACTTCCAGCCGCAACCCAGTATTGGGAAACTCATAAACTCTCACAATTACACACACTCGTACACTACGGCCTATTTAGTTCATCCAATTGACCTATACTGCATGTCTTTGGACTGTGGGGGAAACCCATGTGAGCCTGAGGAGAACATGCAAACTCCACACAGAAATGCCAACTGACCCAGCTGGGATTCAAACCAGTGACCTTCTTGCTATGAGGCCACAGTGCTAACCCTTAAGCCACCGTGTCACCCATGTTCATATTTTCATCACAGTGTTCATATTTTGTGTCAGCCTGTGCCTCTTTTTGCTTGGTGACCTGTTATGTACATCTTTGTTTATTCAAGGCATTGGCAGTTTATTTAGTTTATTTTATTTACAAATAGTTTGCTTAAAATGGCTGCACGGTGGCGCAGTGGGTAGCACATTCGCCTCAGAGCAAGAAGGTTGCTGGTTCAAGTCTCAGCTGGGTCAGTTGACATTTCTGTGTGGAGTTTGCATGTTCTCCCCGCGCTGGCGTGGGTTTCCTCTGGGTGCTCCAGTTTCCCCCACAAGTCCAAAAACATGTGGTATAGGTGAATTGGGTTGGCTAAATTGTCTGTAGTGTATGATTGTGTATGGGTGTTTTCCAGTGATTGGTTGCATCCGGAAGGGCATCCGCTGTGTAAGTTTGCTGGATAAGTTGGCGGTTCATTCCACTGTGGCGACCCCAGATTAATAAAGGGACTAAGCCGAAAAGAAAATAAATGAATGAATGAGTTTGCTTTAAAACAGCAGTGGGCTGCAGAAACATACAGTGGAAGTCGGCGTTATTCGCCCTCCTGTGAATTTTTTTTCTTTTTTAAATATTTCCCGAATTATGTTTAAAGAGCAAATATCTTATGTCTTATTTGTTTTATTTAGGCTAAAATAGAAACCGTTTTTAATTGAAAATTATTTTAAATTTTATATATATATATTTAAAATAAAAAATTCGATTGTCTACAGAACAAACCCCTTTTATACAATGATTTGCCTAATTACCCTAACTACACTACCTAATTAACCCAATTTGAATGTCACTTTAAGCTGAATACTAGTATCTTGAAAAATGTCTAGTAAAATATTATATACTGTCATGGCAAAGAGAAAAGAAATCAGTTATTAGAAATTAGTTGAGCTGAAACTATTATGTTGAAGTGTTGAAGAAAATCGGTGTTAAACAGAAATTGGGGGAAAAATATACAGGGGGCCTAATAATTCATAAGAGCTAATAATTCTGACTTCAACTGTACATATTTAGTTGTGTGGTCCTCGAGTTTAAAATTGCTCTTTACTATACAAGTAAAATGATCTCATTTTTATTGCAAAAACTTCGCAAACAAAATAAGAGATCTGTTTTGTTTCACAAGTGCGTCAACGAGATCAGACCACATCATCTATATTTTGAAAGTCTGCTTGTAATTAGTAGAATTTATGTTTTTGTTGCTTTTTAGCTGATTAAAAGGCTTAAATATAGCAACCGAGGCAGCAGTCTCTGATCAATGCGTTTATTTTGTACAATATGAGCAAAGTAAGACATCACCAGGTGCTCATTTTAATGTTTGCTACAAATGTTTGATCTCAAATTCTAGTGTACTTTGTTTGAATTACATCACAGCGTGCTTGTGATTTATTTATTACACCTCGTCAGTGTGCGAGAGCCTGGATGCTCATCTGAAGGTCTTGTGTCCTGCTTCTGATGCTGCTCTGGGCTGTTATGGGCTGAGAGTTTGATTCTTATCTCCTCTAAGCGAGTCCTTACCTGCTTTAACATCCATCACGGCTGGAGTCTCCAAATCAACAGGCTTGCTCCTTCGGCGCTGCAGCTTTAGACCTGTCCTTGCCTGTTCCAATAAATCGCCTCGACTCGATCCAACATCTTATTCCAACTCTTAAAGATCCTGTCCAGTCCAATTGTGAGACCCCTGAACAGCAGCTCTGCTTCGGTCTGGTGCTTTCCTTTGGCTTGTGACTTCACATTCGATCAATTGAAAGGTATTTCTGTCCTTTTATAAAAAAAATAAAATAAAAAAAACAGGGTATGCTAAGAAGCCTAAATTTGAGTATTTCATCATTTGCGATGTTTGCATTGCGCTTGAGGCGTTTGGAAATGGAAAATAAGGCCATAAAGTTGCAAACTGCTTTCGGTCCCATTCTTGTCAAAGATTTATTGGTCTAATCGTCAGCCGAGCGGTCACGGCCCGGCCAGTTGCGTATGGAAACGTGAGAGCAATAATGATTGTGTTTTTCTTTTTATTCACGTAGACTTTTGGACAACAGCCTCGCTCAGATGGATACATTTTAAAGTGCTCTCTCTCGCAAAAGCAGCTCTGCGTTGGGTTAAGAGGCATGGGGAGATTTGGATGGGACGCGGCAATCTTTTAGCTGTCACACACTCTTTGAACACTTCCACTTCATTACTTTGAGACGAACAGTTCTGGAGAGCTTTTATAGGGGATGCAGAGAGAGCAGAGCAGATCTGATGCGGTACTGAATCAGAACTGACTCAATGTTATTTGCGTGTTCGGTGAATCAGAGATTCGCAGAAAGACGTGGCGTTTTAAATAAAGGGTTGTGTAAGTGAGATGGACAATGAGGTTTTAATATTTATTCAGGGTTAAGCTAGTTCCGTGCAACAAACTGACGATGTGACCCACGGTGTTAGGCAGATCCCTTAGTTTTTTGCAATTGCTGAATCAGGCAAAATCAACAAAGTTGCAAATCTTTTTAGATCCTGCAAAATTCTTAATTTAAACGCAAAATAATCACAATTTTTTTTTTTATAATTCATAAAACCTCCAATTCCAAACCATGTAAATAAATTATATTTATTTCAGTTTGCAATTAATTGTTTTAAATAATTTATAGACATTGCATGACAGCCTGCGTGTCTTTTGAAAATGTCATCTCACCTGTGCCCTCACATTCATTACATTACATGGAAGTGGGTGGAAATTGTTTTGCAGCCTGTGCTGTAAGCTGACGCAGATGAAGCACAATAGATTTCCATGTGAAGTCAATGCAAAGATGCAATTAGACACTCTGCGGCTCAAATAATACAGCACGAATTGGGTGTTTTGTGCGTTTGATGTGCTTCGGACTGCAAAAGAAAGTGAGAGCAAACATCTAATAAATGGAGCAATGGAACTGACAAGAAAAGCCAGCAGATTACAGTGATTGAGATCAAGGAAGATGGTCGCTGGACGTGACCGAATTGAAGGACATTATTTTTGCTTTACATGTATGGCTGGTGTTATGATGTGCGTCAAACTCTTTCCCTGCCTTTGATGGTAGAAAACGCTTTTCTAGCATTGACTAGTTTTACGGCAATCTGTGTTTTAGGTGTATTACAGTAGTGGAAGCCCTAATTCATGTCCTGAGTGAGGTACAAGATGAGGTACAAGATTGTGGATAAAAAAAAAAAAAGAGTTGTACAACCTTCTACAACCTATATGTAAATTTTTATATTTATATATTATTTAAATCGCTAAATTGTCTGCAAATTTCTTGGAATTACCACCACAAAATTTTTATCGCAAAAAATCAGTAGTGACGCAACTTAACTACATTTCTCAGTAGTGTAGCGGTAACATCGCTACTTTCTAAACCAACTTTAAGCTATTATTTTAAGCAAGTAGCACAGTAGCATCTACACAAGCCACATTTACCGACCATCGAGCATCAAGTGACACCACTGCTGTTCACAGAGCTGAGAAGCTGGTGTCTGGCCGATTAAAGTAAGTCCATATGATGGCGAGAATGACAAATTCTTCTGTGTTTTACGGTGGTTAAGAACAAACTTTTTATTGAGTTACTGCTACCTCTTGCTAATCACTGACCTTAAAGTTAATTCTGATGCTGTGTTCTTGACAGAGTTTATTGGTTTTAAATTTATTCACTGTTTGTTCTGCAAATGTGCCCAAGTATAAAAAAAAATCTATAGTAGTTTAATGTAAATACATTTAAAATATATAAAATACTGTAGTGTTTTTGAACGATACTACAGGGAAGTAATTTAATTAATTTGCTGTGGTACTTTTATAGTTGCAAAACAACAAGTATAGTTATATATCAAATAAATAACACACACACACACACACACACACACATACCAGGTGGCGCGTATCGCACCTCCATTGGAGAAAATGTGCAGAAAAGACGTGATATGTGAAAGGCTGCTGTCATTTGCGAACTCCAGCTGTTGATCGTCTTGCGCAGACATGCTGGATTCACCCGATTTATTGACAAATGGGCAGTTAGATTCTTCACTGGACCTTTTGCCCTGTCGAAAAAACTTTCCAAAGATGTGTGTTTCTTACTTGTTTTGCTAGCTTGTGGGTTAAATTTTGGCGCTCTAGTGACCGAGAGAATACGGTCATTTTTCAAAATAAAATATATATTTTTTTAAATAAAGATGCCATCAAGAGCTACCCATGTGAGCAATATCTGGACAGATACATATTTAGATCAATGTTTCATGCATAAGTGAATTTAAAGATTCATATTCTATAAATTGCTTCAAATGTTTGGAGTCATGATAGATCCCTGACTTAAAGGAAACGATGTAGTAACATTTTTGCTCAGTAAAACGATAACATTTAAATATTTTGACATTTTTATTCATATTACACTTGTCATTCATAATATTATACATTTAAGCCATAATTGTAGGTAAAATCATGCATGTAGCACCTCATTGCCATGTTGAAATGTGGTTTGCCACAAGAAAAAGTGTGTACATCTGCTCAAACTAATGTGGCGCTAAGCACTTTTCCACGTTAAGGACCACTTTTATAAATCTGAGTGCTGCCATGATTTAAACACACGCACACACGCGCACACGCACACACACACACACACGCACACACACACACACACACACACACATACATTCTAAGATCAAATCTGTCCATGCACATGGTTAATCAATCAGGCCTCTGGCATTTCAATCCATCTCTTCTGTCCACTTTCCTGATTTCCTTAAGATGAGGCTTTATGAGTAAATGTACTGAATGGGGCTTTTCTGATCTTTTAAGGTAATATTGCTGGTTCGTGGTTGAATCAAGACTAGTGAGTTTTTTTTTTTTTTCTCTTTTTTTTTTTTTCAGAAGGCGTAGTTTCAATCCTGTCTTTCTAATGTGCTTCATTGTATCCCCTAATGTTTAAGAATTATATCAATAGACTGAGAGACTGTGGTGTTTTGTGACAGTTCAAACTGCACGAGCAATCCAATTGAAAGTGTTTTTGACTGCTTCTGGAGGTGGTTGAAAGCTGACAAGCTCAAAACAGTTGAAGTTTACCATTTTTAAATGCATTCAGCTGATCTGAAAATCTGGCAGAGAGCTTAGCAGCATAAATCATTGAATCGGATTAGACCAGAGGTGGGTTTTTTTTTAGAACCGAGGGCCTAAAAACACTAAGTGAAGAGCCACATGCCACACACCCTTTATAAAATAACTTGTATTTATTGTGTCAGTTTATGGAACATGTAATACTTGACAGAAACATCCCAGATAGCAGAACGTCATGGAATCATTATTGAATCCACAGTTGGAGTGTTGAAAATTCAACGATGAGTTTTCATCAGGTTTGCACCCTCAAATAATGGTTTTTCAATGATAGAAAGATTCATAAACACAGATGCTGTGATTAAGTTAACAATATCATAAAGTAATTAATTGTTATTGAAAATTGATGATGAACACCTGCTGTTAACAAGCTTAATCACTGAAGGAACACAACTACAACTGACTTCTGTTTGTATCAAAATAATAAATAAATACATAATTTTATGATTTATTATTATATATATATATATATATATTCAATATATATATATATATATATATATATATATATATATATATATATATATATATATATATATATATATGTATGAAATATTTAATATTTAATACTTTTTATGAATTTAAACTTGACAAACTTTTAGACTTGTGAAGGGAAAATAACTAAATATCAAGTGCAAAAATCATTTTGCTCATTATGTTAAATCAAGCAATGCTTTTGTCTATTTACTGTGGTTCAGTATTGATTCCTTTTTATTTAGCCAGACGTTCACACGTTGGAACGTTCCAACAGAGAAAATGCACTGTATACTTCCCATGGAAATCAATCTTCTTGACTTCACCTGCGATATGTCAAAACCGACCCTTCATTAAAAACAAGTTCCTGCCCTCTGGTCACTTTATTCTATGAGTGCGAGATCTCTCTTGTCAACAGGGATTTAGATTACAGCTGATCTATAGTATTTTGTTCCATATGCGCTGTGGTCTGGTGGATATCACTGCTTATTGACATGCTATATTTCCCCTCCCTTTTTTTTCCTTCTTTCTCAGCAGCAAATGTCTTGGCTGTCTGTTACTCATGCGTTATATTTCCACTCGTAAATGAAGGTTGATCAGCTATTTGAGGCTGTCTAGGTTTATATGGTAAAGGTTAGCGTTAGGGTTGCCTTAGGGTTCAAATTAAAGCACATAATGGTTGATGTTTACCAGAAAAAAAAATCATTTAACTGTATCCAACCTCAGGGTTCGTTTCCTGTCCACAAACCAGAGCTTTTATCAAAACCTCATGACATTTCCGTCAATCATCCCAGACCATTTGAAATATAATTATACGGAGCTCCTGCATAATATCTATCTACCGTCCTATAACTCATGACATATTTGCTTATGT
Organism: Danio aesculapii; assembly: GCF_903798145.1. Classification (NCBI taxonomy): domain Eukaryota; kingdom Metazoa; phylum Chordata; class Actinopteri; order Cypriniformes; family Danionidae; genus Danio; species Danio aesculapii. The sequence continues at coordinate 6,913,003 of NC_079459.1, read as the reverse complement.
TTTGACACTGGGGTGTTCATTTCTTTACTTTGCATTGCAGATAAATTCCTATGAAAGGGAAACTTGTTTCCGAAAGCTGGAAGACGGAAAAAGGGGGGTGCTTTTATGTGCTGTGCTTTTTTGAGTTTCCCAGGGGGGAATGCAGTGTCTCCATTCCCTGACCTGTTTGCCAAATGCTTCCGAAACAATGAACAATTTATCTTCTACCTCATCTTTGTGCTTTTAAGATATGGGTGGTGCTGCAAAATAAACCTGAGCAAAGCGAACAGTTGTGGCACAACTTGTTGGTCATTTAATGGCATGATGCTCATTTTCATTTTTCAGGTATGTTTGTTTGGTATGTGGCCATACTTTTGTTATTTTAAAGGGTATTTTAGTTTTTGTTAAATATGCCTTTTGCATAACTACATGAGGGAGGTTAAATGACGGAGAGAATAAATAAAGGATAATAAATGATGCATTTGTGTATTGTTCAAATGTATTCCACTTTTGTTATGTTGGTGGCTTTTTTTGTACCATTGACTTTCATTCTAACATCTTTTTAAGGGCACCTATGGTAAAAAATCTACTTTTCAAGCTGTTTGGACAGACATGTGCGTAGGTATAGACCATCATATTGGGGTGAAATAAACACACCCAGTGCATTTTTTTTTTTTCAATTTAACAACATAAAAACGGTGGACCAATTGGAGCGGTTTTCAGACAGACCGCAACTTAACGTAGGAGTGTGGTCCCCCTGCCCACCAATATTGATTGACAGGCGCATCACCATATCCTCAGTTTGTTGATTCACGTCTGCCATTTTCAAAGAATCATTTTCAGAGTCAAAGGGATATCACTAGAGGAACATCCTTGCTCTATTTTTAGATGCAAGGCTCATTGGGCTCAACACAAGATCAATATTCTCCACATTATCGCTCTAATCGGAATTATTGTAGTATCTTTAGGTAGGTTTGCAGACGTGTACTTTTCATTGCGTCTACCTTATACTTCAGCCGTTTGCATTTCTCGCGATCACAGAAGCTCCCTGTGATCTTAACTAGGTGCAGCTGGAAAAGTGCAAGCGCGTTGCCTCATGTGCGCATCTCTCCATTGGAAATAAAATAACAAACTTGCCTCCAGATCGCACACCAGAAGCATCGCTCTGCGTGGCGCGACACTGGCGCAGCGCCATGCATTTTTGAATTCTAAACATAGGTTTCTATCAGGGTACACACAACGGCGCTTCAAGTAAAATTCAAATAAATTATTATTATTATTATTATTATTATTATTATTGTTAATAAAAAGAGGGATCTCTACAAGCAAGATCTTCCCAATAAAGTAGGAGAGAGCGGGGTACAAAGTAACACTTTTTTTGGTTTTGGCCAAATAATGAACAAAGTAATGGGGTTATACAAACCATATTTTTTTAACCAGCAACACACAAGCCTCACCCACAAATGAGCAATGAAAGTATGATCGCCGGATCTATGGTTTGTGCAATGTTGGCAAAAGTGCCAGGAGTATAAATGTTACTATTTACATCACCTGTGGGGAAAGTTATAACAGACCAAGGGTTATTGTAACACATGCTTAAAAAGGCAGATTTCACACAATTAATTTAAATTCAGTTTACTTTAAATAGTGTATTTCCTCAGTAGCTCATTTTTATTTATTCTACAGAGCACAGTGTGTTTATTTATGTAATTATCTATTGGATAAACACATTTGGATTCATTTGCATTATTATATATTATTATACAATGTATTTATTTGCATTATTAGCAATAAAATAATTTTTTTATTAATACTTTTTTTTATTAACATTTTTTTTTATTTTAAAAGTCCTCATCATTACACTCAATTTCACAATTATTTTGTTTGTTTAATTGGTCTCCAACTGTGTATGGCTTAATTATAACACCCTGTTAATTGTAACACCCTGTTACAATTAACCCCGCTGTGTCGTGTTTTCCTCAAAACTGCCTAGCAGTCACTGTGTGTTTTTTATATCTTTTAAAATGGTTTCATCTTTTAGCCTAGAAGACGGTAATCACAACAATATAAGATTTTAAGGAAATACTTTCACAGATTTTTTAAAAATAAAAAAATATCGACTTTAATAAAAAATACTTTTATGCTGCAAAAATGGTTTCTCTTGTGTTTTTCATCCAACTTACGCTAAACTTTTACAATAATTGGCAGGAAGATGTCTGTCGACACTGTGGTGAAAACCTCCGAAACATGCCTTGGTTAACCCTGAGCAAATACCTTAAAGAGCCCATATTATAGATGAAATAGGGTCATATTTAGGTTGTAAGGGTCTCCAACAACAGTCTAATATGCATGCAAGGTCAAACAACACTTTGATGGTCTTATAATATGCATTTATTTTTACCTAGTTATCCCAGCGACTCCCATATGAATCGTTCAGCGATTCATTTGTACCCAAACCCGTCCTCAGCGCGAAGCTAATCTGCGCTGATTGGACCAATGACAGGCTGCTGCGATTGGTCGACGACACTGACAGGCTTCAGGGCGAGACAGAGTGAAATGCCCAGCAGATTATCAACAATATAAAAGTAGTCACAGTGTACACACGCTTCGTAGTGGATTTTGGCTGCCAGTGGGTGAATGTAAATATAGACGATGGACTAGAAAATACTGACGACTAACTATTTTATCAAGCAAAAAGTCCAAGAACTGGCGAGGATATGTCCTAGCAGTCTACTTGCTCTTTTTACACACACGCACACACAGGGCCGGCGCGTCCAGAATAGAGACGGCGCGGCGGCGACACCTCCCTCCCCCTCCGCGTCCTCAGTTACATCCGCGATTACAACCCTAAGATTTCAACCGCGACACCCCCTAAAGTCCTCACTTTACAAACGGGTCCCTTTGATCACCCTTTGCCTAGAGCTTTACCCTATTCAGAGACACGCACACACACACATCAACCTCCTAAGAGGAGACACTCACACAAACGACCGTCCTCAGAGGAGCCACACACACACACACATTACACACACACACATAGCTGACTATCCATAAACAAAGCGGCACGCGTCGCGTTTTCAACGTAGCTTTACACGCGATATGAGAATATAAAGAGTTAACCTGATACAGCACACACGGTTACAAGTAACAAAACACAACTAAATGCATAATTTGCAAGCTAGAGTAAACGAGGCAACAATTTTAATCGCACGTACTTACACTGGTGAAATGGGGGAAGAAACTGATTCATGATCCACTGATCCTTGTTCTGACAGTCTATACTGATCCTTCCTTTAACAAACTGAAGAAGTCTTCTTTGTAAGCAGGTAGTTTCCAGAGGCTCTCGATCTGCTCAAGGCTAGGCTATATGCTAAGGTTTCATCTTTGGGTGAACTGTCAATAATCTCCATCTGCACAGCGTGACTTCATTCTACCAGTGTCTGTGTGTGTCTCTGTGTGTGTGTGTGTCTGTGTGTGTCTGTGTGTGTGTGTGTGTGACTTTTTTCTGTTAGTGGGCGGAGCCGCAGGTTTCAAATCTCCCGGGCTTGCCCGTGCAACTACTTGTGTTTCGTAGCTGCGTCATCGCGAAACACCTAATGACTCGTTATCAAGACGACTCGTTTGAAGCACTATGAGTCGACTCTTTTATAGATGAATCAATAGTTTTAAACACTGTACACTTACAGATTTAAGCCTTAGCTGGATATTTCACTTCACTTAGAGCTGTGTGACACACTACATGGAAGGGCATTTTCAAAAACCCATAATATGGGCTCTTTAAAACTCTGTGTTACCTTTTACCCCGAGTTACTTTGTGCCTCATGCTCCCCTAGTCAGTGAGTGATATTCTGTTTATTATGCCATAGTACACTACGTCTGCTTTGCTTTGGCTTTTTTTGGGTTAATTATCAAGATTTCTTGATTGCAGCAGATAAATACTGGGAAATCTCTGTAGACTGATGGCACTTCATGCAGTTCAGCCTTGTAATCCTAAAATGTGAGCAAAATCACCTGTTTTGTCATCACTTTAGACATTACGCTACAGAATAATTGAAACACTAGCTCTATAGTGACGTTCTGATGATCAACTGCAGATGTGAATGAATAGTGGAAGAAAGTAGTTCTTCATACAAAAAGATTTTTGAGACTTTGTGTTTGATTTTCTTTTTATATGCATGATTATCTTGTTAAACTGTTGTATAAACACAACATCACATGAGTAGCAGTGCGATATGTGTTTGATGCCATAATCGTGTATATAAAAAAAGAAAGAGTTGTTCTCCTCTAAGGGCTTAATATGCAGTGTTTGCTGCCTTCTTGTGGTGGAGCGTCAATCGTTTTTGCTCTTCTCAGTATGACAGGCTGATGGGTGTCAATGCGCTATACCTCTGAAATAATAAATATTTAAAATAGACACTGTCCTTATAAATAAACTGCATAGTTGCAATCTAAACAACATTCTCACCTAAAAACACCTCAAAAGTACATTATGTTGTTTAACAGCTGCAATATTTGTCAAACTGTAGTGAGTTTATTGATCTGCTGTCACTCTATGTGGGCGGAGTAATACAGAAGGGTGAGGAGGCAGTACGAGTACTGTTATTGCAGAATGTCAGATTCGAGAACCAGACAGAACTGTTGTATATGTATGTGATTCAAGTATGCACTATCCCTCCACAGCTTTTTTCCTTCGCAAAAGGTATACAAGTTGTTAAAAAAAGCATGAAATCTTGGCACATGCCTTTTTAACCTGCATTTTGGAAAAAAATAAGTTTCATCATCTTTATCTTGGATCCTTTTATTCGCCATTGTCCCTTAAATTGCACAATTAGGCATTTAAAGAGTTGCTTTTAAGTCTATCAAAAAACGGTTTGGCAGAGCGTCAGCCATTACTGGAACCGAATGATGTTTTTTTTTTTTTCTTCTTTTTTTTGTGAGAGAAGACAAAACGGTAGTGTTCCAGAGACCCACCTCTGTCACACACTGGAAAATAATCACATTTGATCCGTCCAGCTCCTCGAATGTAACTACAGCTATTTTCTTTCTCATCCAAATATAACAGATGTCTTACAGCTGGACACACGCGCAATTGTTGAAGCTTTTTTTTTGGTGGGGTTTTTGTCATGAAAGCCACATTTGGGCCAGTTTGTGGAGCTCTACTGTCCATGCCAGAGCTTGGAGGTGTTGACTCATTTGAGGGCCCGTGGTCTTGGTCGGGCTGTGAAAGACGGTCTGTTTGGTTGCTATCTCCATCCTTCAACACCACCCCATCAATGGAAGGACACACTGGTCCTCTTTGTGCTCTGGCTGATTGGCTGAGGCCCTCGGCTCTTAGTGACAGGCACCTGACAGAACTGGCTCCTGCCAGGCTGAGACCTCAGAGTCTTCATCTGAATGGAGCTGTAACCTTCATGCCACTCTTGGGGCCAGATGACTTCTGTGATGTGAAAAAAATGACATCTCTAGAGTCACTTTATTCAAAGTCCCTTTAGAGCATAGGTCTTAAACTCAATTCCTGGAGGGCCGCAGCTCTGCACAGTTTTGCTCCAACCCTGATCAAACACCGCTGATCCTACTAATGAAGGTGTTCATGACTCGAACACCTCGATTATTTGGATCAGCTGTGTTTGATCAGGGTTAGAGCAATACTGTGCATAGCTGTGGCCTTCCAGGAATTGAGTTTGAGACCTATGCTTTAAGGCAAGTAATTTCACCCGGTGGCCATCTTTAAAATGCTTCTCGGACCGTATGTTCAGGCATTCGGTTTGAATGGGAAAGATCAAATTCTCTAAATTGCTTGCCAAACTTATGATTAGGTTTCATATTAGGAATCACCAATAAAATTGGATATATATAGGACTTTTAATTTTCAGTAACCCAGATTAATCTTTTCTGGTGAACTGTATGACATTAGAAAATTGGTGCGTTTTAAGGTCTGTTTTCCTTAAGTCAGTGATCTTCACTGCCTCATAGATTTCATTGTTGAAGTCAGAATTATCAGCCCCCCTGAATTATTAGCCCCCTTGTTTTTGTTCCTCAATTTCTGTTCATTAGAGAGATAATTTTTTCACCGCATTTATAAGCATAACAGTTTTAATGACTTCTAATAACTGATTTATTTAGTCTTTGCCATGATGACAGTAAATAATATTTGACTAGATATTTTTCAAGACACTTCTATACAGCTTAAAGTCACATTTAAAGGCTTAACTAGGTTAATTAGGTTAACTAGGCAGGTTAGGATAATTAGGCAAGTTATTGTATAATGATGGTTTGTTCTGTAGACTATCGAAAACAAATATAGCACAAAGGGGCTAATAGTGTTGACCTTAAAATGGATTGTTAAAAATTAAAAACTGCTTTTATTTTAGCTAAAATAAAACAAAGACTTTCTCCAGAAGAAAAAAATATTATCAGACATACTGTGGAAATTTCCTTGGTAAAGATCATTTAGAAAATATTTAAAAAACAAAAAAATTAAGGGGGGCTAATAATTCTGATTTAAACTGTATATGATATACTGTAAAGTGGGTCAAATGTACAAAAAGCACTGCAATAAATTCCAATGTTTTGCACTCTGCTGCTGCAACTGATGGGACTTGCTTTATGCTTGAACAACTAAATTAACGCTTAAATCTATTTAACGAATATATTTTAATTACATTACAACATCGATGCTGTAAAAGGAACCTTATGAAATTGAAAATAGCCACATTAACCTTTCAATGTTTATGCATTTCACTGTTAATTTATCAGTAGGGCTGTGCATCTTCCCTATTAAAGGCAATTGTCACTTTAGTTTTGTTTATAAATGTTTGAATCACACAAAATTTGCAGAAACTCACGTCTGGTCTGAGCCCCTCCCCCAGGTAATACCAGTCTATAGCAATTGCTGATTGGCTGCTGTACTAGAAGGCAGGGCTTCTTTCGCCATATAAACCGTTATAATTTTCTCCATTCAAAACTATACAAGTGACATGTGACATGTATTCTGTAGTCTTTTTGCAATTGCTATCTCCTTAAATGAGGTCAACCTTTCACTGGTACGTTTAATTATGAAGTTTCATCGTAAGTTTAAATAAATCAATCAATAAATATTTGCAATTTAGGAATTTACTAAAACAGAATATGTAAACAAACAAACAAGCAAACAAATAAATCAATCAATAAATATTTGGAAGTTAGGAATAAATAAAAACCGTTATGTATGTATGTATATATGTATGTATGTATGTATGTATGTATGTATGTATGAATAAATAAATAAATACTTGGAAGTTAGGAATAACTAAAACAAAATATGTAAACAAACAAACAAACAAACAAACAAATTAAAAAGTAAATATATGGAATAAAGGAATAAATAAAACCGTAATGTATGTATGTATGCATAAATAAATAAATAAATAAATATTTGGAAATTGCAAATAACTAAAGCAAAATCTGTAAACACACAAATTAATTGATAAATAAATATTTGGAATATAGAAATAAATAAAACCGTAATGTGTAAATAAACAAGCAAGCAAGCACGCACGCACACACACACACACACACACACTCACCAGAGAACATCCAACAGCACATCTGTATGTTGGAGGTCACGTTAATCTGACGTGCGCTGGCTTATGTTTCTTTTATTATTAATGGCTCCGTAAGGGATCCATATCTTTGATCCACACTTCACACAATAACACTATTCCAATTCAAACACTCGGGTTGAAGAGTAAATCACACGCATGCTGTAATCAGCAGCGGACACTGGAGCAGAAGATGTTCATGTAGGTTTTGAGTCTGGGTTTAGGATGCGGTTTATGACTGAGGGGTCCACACGGCGGTCTTCAGCTCCTGCTGTTCAACTCTTTATTGAGCTGCTCTGACTTCTCTGAACACTTGCCTCAGCCCCGGACAGATTTATTGGGTGCTTTGGGCAAAAAATAAACTTGGAAACAAATTGTTTTTCTTCTCCCAGCCGCCTGCTTGTCAGTTTCGTCGAGAACATTTAAAAATGTAAATCAAGAGGAGTTCAGACTCAAAGAATGACATTAGGAAAGATGTGTTTATTACATGTCAGATGTCTGTCTTTCTTTCTTTCTTTCATTTTCTCTAGTATCAATCACATTTTTGAGGGTCTAAACATGATCGAAAAATCACAAAACTTTGGACACGCAAACCAGAAGTGGTGAAAATTTACGTTTGTTATAGGATTCGGAAGTGGGTGTGACTAAATGACTCAACAGCGCCACCTATGCACTTTTGACGTAGTGGCCCCTGAGCTACGTTTCCTGCACATGTCCGTGCCAAAATGCCAAAATTGTATTTTAACAAACTCCTCCTAAAGATTTTATCAGATCAACACCAAAATTGCGTATTGTCATCTAAAGTCCTTGGCAATGTTAAATTGCGAAGATCTAGAGTTTTTGTTGAAGGGCGTGTCTGTGACCTCACAAACTTTGATGTTTCGATGTTTCTTTGAGATTCCTCTTCTGAAGACATCTGCATGTCAATATTGAGTCAGTCATAGCGCCACCTGCTGACAGAAGAAATTTTGAAATAAATCTGTGATTTTTCTCAGGTTTTTATTTTATATATAGCTTAAAATATTATTGTCAACTCTTTTCTGTCATCCTAAGGCCACTGAACGGTGGTGAACCCGGGTGCGAGGTCCCGTTCATTGCTGCTTTCAGCTTAAATTTTTTTTCTTGTTTTCCTTTTTATTCATTTGTCTTCTTGAGTGTTTGTTTTTTCTTTCTTTCTCATTAGTGTTTGCTGAAAGATTTGAAATGGTTTGGTTTAATCTTTTAGTCTTTATCTTTGCTTTTGATTTAAAGGGCACCTATGGTAAAAAAATCTACTTTTCAAGCTGTTTGGACAGACATATGTGCGTGAATGGTGTATAGACCGTCATATTGGGGTGATATAAGCACACCCAGTGCTTTTTTTTCAATTTAACAACATAAAAAATGGTGGACCAATTGGAGCGGTTTTCAGATCGACCGCAACTTTACGTAGGAGTGCGGTCCCCCTGCCCACCAATATTGATTGACAGGCACGTCATCATATTCTCAGTTTGTTGATTCACGTCCGCCATTTTTAGCGTGAGTCAAAGGGATATCACTAAAGGAACACCCTTGCTCTATTTTTAGATGCAAGGCTCATTGGGCTCAACACAAGATCAATATTCTCCACATTATCGCTCTAATCGGAATTATTGGTTATATCTTTAGGTAAGTTTGCAAACATGTGTACTTCTCATCGAGTCTACCTTGAGTCTCAGCCGTTTGCATTTCTCGCGATCAGAGAAGCTCCCTCTGATCTTAGCGACGCATCCCGTGCCTCAGTCAAAGTTAATTCAGTGTGCGTGGTTATTAGTCTCGGTGTACAAGCTTGGTACTTGAAACTAGCACACAGTTGGCTGTAAAACTATACAAAGACACAAATGATTTTGTACTCTCTGCTTGGTCTGTGTCCGAGTCGTATATGTACGACTAATTGCTGATCCTCTCACTCCTTCTCCTTCTCTCAGTCTGCCCAAACACAGAGCGGGTGAGCTCATGGCTCAGAAGAACCATAATATTAACATAAAATCATAAAAAAGGGGTAAACTATGTGCCCTTTAAGTGTTTGTGTTTTATTTATTATTTTTTTTTTTTCTTCTCTCTTTTCTTGGTTTCTTTTTTAAAGTTTAGTTTTGTTGTTTTTCTTTTTCTTAGAATTTGCTTTTAAAGTTTGGGATTGTTTTGTTTGTGCTTTATTTTATCTTTGTTTTTTTTTTTATTGCTTTTTTGCTTAAGACTGGACTTATTTCAGCTGCAAACAGCAAGCAATGGCAAAAATGCGAAGCACTTAAATGTGCTTAAACGTGAGGCACGCGCATAAGCAGCATGCAAAATCCTCATTGCCATTAGTATATCATTTAAAAAAGGCTCCTCTCAATACAAAAAGCGCGTTCGGTGTAATCGGCCCCAAGCTCTTTCATTTCTTGGGTTCCTTTTTATTCAATTATTTTTTTTAAATGTTTGTTTGTTTTTTTATTTACTCTCTTTCTATTTATTTTAATTGTTTTATCATTTTTTTTGTTGTTGTATTGTTTGCTTTATTTTATATTTGCTTTTGCTTAACTTATTATTTTTTCCTTTCTTTTCTTCTCTTTCTTTCTTGTTAGTATTTGCTTTAAAGTTAAAGATTTTGTTTCTGGTTTGTTATCTTTGTTTTTACTTTACTTTTATTTGAGTCTGTATTTTTGTTTGTATTATTTTGCTTTGAGCATTTTGAGTGCGTTGACTTTATGTTGACTGCTGTTTGCTTCGATTTTTCTTTTTTCTTTTATTTATCAGATTTGTTTTCTGCATTTATTACGTTTTCATTGTTTAAGAGTGAGTTTTTAACTTAAAATTCGTTGAATTTTCTTTTTATCCTTTTTTGTTCGTATTAAGTTTTTGTTTGTGCTTTTATTTTTATTTTATTTTTATTTTTGTTTGAGTGTTTTTTGTATTCTTTTTTTTTTTTTTTGCTTTGTTTACATTTATTTTTTTAATGTTGACTTTGCTTTAGTTGTTTTTGCTACAGGTTTTTAGCTTTATTTTCTCTGAGTGATTGAATTGTGTTTTTTTTTCTTTCTTCTATTTACCCCTAGAGAATGTTTTATTTGTGCTTTTTATTATAATTTTTTTGAGTCTTTTTGTTTGTATTTATTCTTTTTTTTGTTGCTTTGAGTATTTGGGTGAGTTTACTTTTATGTTGACTTTTTCTTCTTTTTGCATTTTACTTGGTACAATTATTTGAGCTTTATTTACTCTTTCTTTTTTTCTTGAATTTTTAAAACATTTATTTATGTTATATAGTTTTTGTTAGTATTAAAGTTTGAGATTTTTTTTTTGTGCTTCATTTTGTCTTTGCTTTTGCTTTGTTTATATTTGAGTTTTTGCTTTCTTTCTTTCTTTCTTTCTTTCTTTCTTTCTTTCTTTTTTTCATTCTGACTTGCTTCTGACTTCATACAGTACACAAAGATATTTGGCGAACATTCATTTGGCAGTACCACCCCCCTTTTAATATCCATAACCCTCTTGTGGTCTTGCATAATAAACAAATGATAATCGTTCCTCATATACATTACAAAACACAAAGGCCTGTATAAAGTTCAAGCCCAAACCTGGCACCCAAATTTCTCCAAAAGCATAACATCAAAACGTCAAGAAGAGCCAGATCTAAAGATTGCCAGAGCAAAAACTTGAACCTGTAAAACGTCCAGAAGTTTGTTGGATCCCACTGCGCCTGGTTTGCTGGAAACCTCATCAGAAACCTGCTCCATTGGTCAAATGTATTTATTTTTTGTTTATCAAAGTTAGTGGATCATAAACTTTTATTATTGATGTACCAAATCAGCCATTTAAAAAGTTGGTGAAGCTATCTAACATATCCAAAACATAACAGCCTTGTCCAAATCCCTTTTAGTTTGTCTTTACTTTAATAAACTCACTTTTGCAATTCCTAATACTGCCAGATGCTTATTTTATTCTAAAAAATTTAATTTTCTTATTAATTTGATTGATTCCAAGTTTGTGTTGTTTATCTTTGACCATAGATCATTGCTTTTTTTCCTTAAGAAAAGTCATTAGTGAGACAAAAGAAGTCAAGTTTAAGTCAAGCTAAGTTTTTTTTGGCATCCTGCTACATGTGTAGACCTACAGTTGAACAAAATGTTGTCTCGCAGGACCATGGTGCTACATAAATAAATATTAACACAACACTGGGTGTATGAGCCATTTTAAACCAATAACTAACATACCAGAGAATACACTATAAATACTTAAAATATACACTACCTAAAAAAGACTATAAAAGTACTCTTTAATTAAAACTTTTAATTATTTTGCAAAATATTGCGCAGAAGAGGTATTTTTAAGGTTGAAGAAAACAAGTAGTGCAACATGATTTGTGGTACGTTCACAGGTAAACGTTGTTTTCTTCATTAAGTCCTCGTAAGATGGAGTTTAAAGCTGCAGTATGTAAGTTTGACACCCAGTGGTTGAACTAGGTATTGCACTCCTTGTTCAAAACACGTGGAAGTTGCCAGATTGATGACACCAATAGCAGTGGGCCTGACTGTTGAACTTAAAGGCTGATTTAAGTCGTGTTCTAAAAAAATCAAAGTCTTCTGATTGGTCCACTGCTTTAGAACTGACATTAAGGAGTGGTGATGCATGTAAAAAGTTGACACTCTCCTGTGTACCGATTAGTATACTATCCCTCCTCAATATGATATGATAATAATATAAGGACATTTCTCCTTGTGTTTGTGTGGGTCATGTGGCGCAGTGGAAGTCTCACTGCAAGAAGGTCGCCAATTCGAACCTCAGGTGGGTCAGTTGGCATTTCTGTGTGGAGTTTGCATGTTCTCCCCGTGTTGGCGTGGGTTTCCTCCGAGTGCTCCAGTTTCCCCCACTGTCCAAAGACGTGCTTGGCGAATTGAATAAACTAAATTAGCCAGTGTTTGTGTGTGAATGAGTGTATGGGTGTTTCCCAGTGTTGGGTTGCGGCTGAAAGGGCATCCGCTGCGTAAACCATACGCTGGATAAGTTGGCGGTTCATTCCGCTGTGGCAATCCCTGAATAATAAGCGACTAAGCCGAAAAGAAAATGAATGGACGTCCCAAATCACATTATGTTGAAATGAGTATTCCAGTGTTACCCATATGCTCTACTATTTTTGTTGAAATGTAAAGCAGAAATTATGCTGCTAATATGTCCCATAAAACAGTACGCATTGGACATGAATTTGATTAGAACTCATCGAACACTTTACTTTGATGGTCTGTTTGTTGAATTTAAGCTACATTGCATCTACATGCCAACTAATTCTCATTAGATATTAAGTAGACTGTTAGGTTGGGGATAGGGTTAGTGTAAGTTGACATGTACTTGCAAAGTTCCTTATAGTCAGTTAAATGTCTGTTAAGAGCAGTATCAGCAGATATTAAGCAGACAGTCTACTAATACTCAAATGGACCATCAAAATAAAGTGTTACCAATAAGTGTTAATAAACTACAAATATGGTGGATGTGTGAGGCCAATGGTTAAGTAGAAATTAAGTCTCTACAATGGATAAGTAGAGAGGCTTCTCATATCATAAAATATGCTGATGATTCGGTGATTGATTCTCCACAATCTTGATTTGGGGCATGGTCCTGTTGTGGAAGAATCTACGTCCTGGTGTGATACATTTTCTCTCCAGTTGAATGCAAATAAAACCAAGACATGGTGATAGATTACAGGAAGGCTTCTCCTACCCCTGCATAACAAATATTAAAGGCTTGGACATTGAAATTGTTGACACGCATAAATATCTAGGGGTCGTTATTGACTATGTTGACATTTCATCCTAACACCCAGGCTATCTGTAAAAAAGTTCAACAAAGACTGTTTTTTCTGAGGAAACTTCATTTCAGGTTTGTATCTCTATGATGACACGGTTTTATAAACAATTTATTGAATCTGTTTTATCTTTCTGCATTGTAGCTTGGTACGATAATCTGAGTGTGTCAAATAAGAGCAGATTGAGTAGCCTGGTGAAGGTGGCAGGCAGGATCATCGGTTTTAACCAAACTGGTCCAACGGTAATTTACCAAAATTGTGTTTTAAAGAGAGCTCTGGGTATCCCATGCACCCCCGATCACCCATTTCAGCTGCTGCCATCAGGACGTTGTTTTAGAGTTCCTATTTGCAGGACAAACAGAACTAGAAAGTCTTTTATAATGGGCGACGCAGTGGCACAGTAGGTAATGCTGTCACCTCACAGCAAGAAGGTAGCTGGTTTGAGCCTCGGCTGGGTGCCGGTTTCCGCCACAGTCCAAAGACAGTTCAGTTCAGTACAGGTGAATTGGGTAGGCTAAATTGTCCATAGTGTATGAGTGTGAATGAGTGTGTATGGATGTTTCCCAGAGATGCGTTGTAGCTGGAAGGGCATCCGCTGCATAAAACATGTGCTGGATAAGTTGGCGGTTCATTCAGCTGTGGCGACCCCGGATTAATAAAGCGACTAAGCCGAAAAGAAAATGAATGGATGAATGAGTCTCTTATAATAGTGTCATTAAATGAGTCCAGGTGGGAGGGAGATACACCTACAAAATTATGTATTGTATGTTGACCTTGCTGCAATTTTAGTTTCCCTAAACAGGATAATAGTTGAGTCTGAGGCTTTGGTAACGATTAAGGTTAATTAATATCTTACCTAATGGAAAACATCCTTTTTTTTCATTATATTTAATCTGCAACAACAGTGTGAACTTGTGTAATGATGTGTTTGGTCATTAACATCTGAATGCAAAACTCTGCAAACACTTGAGGAGATTTCTCGGAATGAAAGACTTGCGAACGACATGAATGCTACTGCTGCTTTAATATGATTAGAAATTAAATAACGATTTAAATGTGAATAATGAAACAAATGTGGATGATGTGTCAAGATGATTGACGGGGCACGTAACTATACCATAACGTTAATACGAAAGTAGTATGTCCCAAAGCTTGCATACTTTTCTGTTACACACTCAGAGGTATGTACTTTTTCCTTCACAAAATGTACACACTTTTAGGACATAGTATAAGAATAAGAAGTATAAAAATGTAGTACTCATACAAAAGATGAATATAATGGTCATGTAGACCCATCAAACACGTGTTTACACTGAGATACAAAGCTGAAGTAGAGAATTCTAATGGAAAAACACACTCCGTATGAATGGCTCCTAAGACTCATGCTTCATGCTCTTTGTTTCTGCAGACACACACAAAAATGTCCAGACTTACGAGCTCTCTTTGGACCGTCTTTAGGTTCAGTGCTGGAGGCAGTCGACTTACATCATCGTCCAAAAGCAGAACCGCTGAACCGTTTCCTGTGACTCTGCGATCGGTTCACTGGAGGGCAGTTCTGTTTTTATGTGTTATTGTAGGTCTTCCATCGGTCTCGCTGCTTTTGGCTTCAGCGCGATTGAGTTGTTTCAAAAAGGACACCCTCTGTGGTTATTCTTTCATTAGCTTCCTTTTCCTCTTTCTGTTTTTAGGTTTGCCCATTTACAGTCCTTCAAACTCTCTTAAAAGCAAGAAACGAGAAGCACTTTTACCTTTTGTCAGAAATTCTTTTAGCAGGTGCTTGTCCATACCAGTGTTGAGTAAAGCCTCCTTTCCACTGCAAACGACAAACCGCAAGTCGTTCATTTCCAATCGAGAGTAGTCTGGGAGCTGCGTGGAGTTCCGATCATCTCTGTATGCTGAAAATTCGGATTCGATTAGAGCTGCAGATACATTGAACTATTTGAACTCTTGCGACTAGACCGTATGTGATGTATTCCAGTGTTGTCTAAGCAGATCCCTGTGCACGAGATGAGTTTTTTGTCGTTATTTTTTTAATCCGAAAAAGTCTATATTAAAAAAAACATTTCTATTCATAAATGAGTAATACAATTATTATTTTTTTTATGTTATTTTTAGTGTTCTATGAGTTTCTAGTATTCATTCATTCAACCATGGTGAACGCACAGAATAAAGGCTCTTGCTTTTGCAGTCCTTTATTTTGAACACTGCGAGATCAGCTTGTCACAAGGGGGCGTATTCCGACAGTCATGTCCAAATGTCGTGTGGAGTGGAAAGTTACTTTAAAAAAGTCATTATTTACTAATTAC
Source organism: Danio aesculapii (assembly GCF_903798145.1). Lineage (NCBI taxonomy): Eukaryota > Metazoa > Chordata > Actinopteri > Cypriniformes > Danionidae > Danio > Danio aesculapii. The sequence goes on along the minus strand of NC_079459.1, from coordinate 6,897,344 downwards.
CTTATTCAAATAGTATTTAACTCTGTTGTCTTAGAATTTTGTGTACACTGTTTATCTTTTACAGTCCCTCCAGAATTTTGCAGTTTTGCAATCGCTGAATTTATCGCAAAATCCAGCAAACACCTTTTTTTTTTGCATTTTTTTTCTGAAATGCTGTGGATTGTGGATGCAAACAACCCTCGCTAAGCCATGATTTTACACACATCATGATCATAGGTGGTAGTATATACATTTACGCTGGTCTGTAACTCCACATTAAACCAGAAAAAGATATCGCATGTTAAATATGAGTAAACGTACAGCCGCATTACCCTTTTTTTCTGAAATGCTGTGGATTGTGGATGCAAACAACCCTCATTAAGCCATGATTTTACACACATCATGATCGTAGGTGGTAGTTTATACATTTACGCTGGTCTGTAACTGTAGCATTAAACCAGAAAAAGATATCGCATGTTAAATATGAGTAAACGTACAGCCGCATTACCCTACAAAAATGACTGTGATAGACCGTGAAAACTTAAGGTGAGTGAAATTAGTTAAATAAAATTTTTTCACAGCATTTTGAGCATTAGCATCCGAATTATTAGCCTTCCTGAACCCCCCCCCCTTTTTTTTTATCCTTGCCATAATGACAGTACATAATATTTGACTAGACATTTTTCATGATACTAGTATTCAGCTTAAAGTGACATTTAAAGACTTGACTAGGTTAATTAGGCAAGTTAGAGTAATTAGACAAATCATTGTATTGTGATGTTTTTTTCTCTATAATCAAAAAAGTAAATATTGCTTAAGGGGGCTAATAATTTTGACCTTAAAATGGCTTTTAAAAAATGTAAAGCTGCTTTTCTAGCTGAAATAAAACAAATAGGTTTAATTAAATTTTTCTCTTGAAGAAAACAAATCATAGAAAATACCGAGAAATTATTTGCTTTGTTAAACATAATTTGAGAAATAATCAAAAAGAAAAAAAAGGAGGGCTAGTCAATTGACTTTAACTGTATGTAAAAACAACAACACCATATATATATATATATATATATATGTATATATATATATATATATATATATATATATATATATATATATATATATATATATATATATAGACACACACACACGCACACACAAGACTTTTGTTTGTGGTATTGTGGAAAAGTCAGTAAAGTTAGGCCGCAAAATTCAGAAAATAAGTTCTTCTAAATCCTTGGGGGACTGCCTTTAGGTCAAAATTGAAGAAACAACCCCATCTTCATCATAAACTTTTGAATACCAAGGTTTTCCCTCATCAGTTTGCTGTATTTCATCAATGTTTATTCAGAGGGCAACACTCGTTTTTGACTAAAATAAAGTTGTTGTTTTTTTAATGCTAAAGGTACCTGCGTAAGTGTAAAACATTTTTAGCAAGACACTATTCATTAAAAGTTAAACTAGCAGGTTCTTATTTTGTGTGTTGGAGTGTGTGTATATAATGTGCCAGTAGTTTTTGTGGTGTAAAAATGGCTGTATAGCTTGCTGGGTCAAAAATGACCCAAAGGACTACCTTTATCAGCGGTTAGCAGGGGTTATCCAATCTCGTTCCTGGAGGTCCTGCAGGGTTTAGCTCCAACTTGCCTCAACACACCTCCCTGGGTGTTTCAAGTATACCTAGTAATACCTTAATTAGCTTGTTCAGGTGTGTTTGATTAGGTTTGGAGCTAAAATCTGCAGGACACCGGACCTCCAGGAACAAGCTTGGTGTTCCCTGGTATATAGTTACATTTTCAGAATCAGCCTATGTTGAAAATGGCAGCTATGATTTTCCCGAAGGAAAAAGGGAAGGGATGTCCGCAAGTGCATTTAGAGCTTTTACACACTGTATAAAACATTGGTCTCAAACTCGATTCCTGGAGGGCCGCAGCTCTGCACAGTTTTGCTCAAACACAGCTGATCCAACTAATCAAGATGTTCAAAACTACTTGACACTATTAAGCAGGTGAGGTGGAGGCGGTTGAAGCTAAACCATGTAGAGCTGCGGCCCTCCAGAAATTGAGTTTGAGACCATTGGTATAAAAGGTCATTTTTAAAAAACGATAATAGAGGCTCTTTAAGGCAAGTACATCTTTAGTAACTGTAATTAAATTACATGACAAAGAAAAATAATATCTCACTTCTTTTTTTCATTGGAAGTATAAGAAGTTTAATTACAGCAACTGGTTACTTTGTAACTGATTACACCCAACATGGGTCCATACGCTGCAGTGGAGAATCTGTGTTTGGCTCTTTGGGTTTTCTTTACAACCGCATTAAAAGCAGTGAGAAAGGGAGGTTTATTGTTTCAGTCTGTTTACTTTGATTATTTGTGATTAATTTTGCATGTGTCTTGGTCCGGCCCTCAGGTTTGGAAAGTGTGCTGTCATTTGCGTCTGGATTTCAGCTTGGTCTGCTGGCTTCTTGGAGAAATGTCTGGTTTACCACAGAAAGCTCCACAATTTGGTTTTCGGTGGGGGATTCTTGCTTTTGTCAGTGAGATTAATATGTCGTTGGCCGGAGCTGAGTCACGCTGCTTGTTTGCGTTGGAGAAGCTGTTTGGAAGCTGTCGGATCGTCTTCATCTGTATTATTCTAAGAAATGTTGCTTGAAGCAAAAGTGCGTCCTCACAGATGAAGCTCTTTCAGATGTCTACAGCGGTACCAAATAACAGATGTACAGACGTTCGCTGATCATGGTGATCGAGGACTTCCTGTCAGGTTATCAAAGGGGATCAGGAAGATGTGCGTTTGGAAATTACACCCCAGAGGTGATTTGATGTGCCAGGTTGTCAAGAGGAAACACTGTGGGTCATGTCTTTTTGATTTGCTGGCTATAGTATGGAGAAAGTTCTTGAAGCTGAAGTTCATATGCGGTGATATATAAGAAGTCTGTTTGTTTGACAAATTGGAGACTAATTGAGAAATTACACATAATAATATCAATTTTATACTAATTAAAATTAGGTGGATGTTTTTTTTTTTACCCTGGACCACAAAAACAGTCTTAAGTTGCACGATACATCAGTGAATGCCTCAAAATAATATTTTTTTTTGGCAAATTGCCAAAAATCTTTCCAATATTCATGTTCCATGAAGATATTTAGTAAATTTCCTACTGTAAATATATCAAGTCTTTCATTTAGACAATTTTAAAGACAGTATTTTAATTAATTTATTGTTTATTTGTCTTTTGAACCAAGGTTCCAAATATTAGTTGTATCTTCAGCAAACATTGTCATATCCTAATACACCATACATCATTTGAAAGTATTTATTAAATATTTATTAAGTTTTCAGATGATGAAACTTAATGGGTTTCAAAAACCCATTGAGATCGAGATCTTATTTACAAGGGTGACCTGGCCAAGAGGTCTGCACATCCACACGACTTATGAAAAAAAAAAGTATAGATAATATTAAAATACAGTATTTATTCAGCTATACCACATTACAATGTTAAAAGCGCATACATTGAGAAATGGACTGTTGTCGTTTTGTTATGAAGGACTGAGCGAAATAATTTCATAAGGATGAGCTTAGACATTTTTAGTTCAGACTGAAGAGTATCCATTTCAATAGTAAAACCCATTTACACTTCTAACTGGTTTTGTTATCCAGATTCACAATTTAAGCCACTATAGTGCACAAATATAAAGCACTGGCAGATAGCTCTCTGCAACTCTCACATGGTTGCCCACTGAAGCTAAGCAGGACTGTGCCCGGTCAGTACCTGGATGGGAGACCACATGGGAAAGCTAGGTTGCTGCCGGAAGTGGTGTTAGTGAGGCCAGCAGGGGGTGCCCAACCTGTGGTCTGTGTGGGTCCTAATGCCCCAGTATAGTGATGGGGACTCTATACTACTCAGTGAGCGCTGTCTTTTGAATGCAGCAGGCATATAAAGTGAACTTTATAGGTGAGTTATTAATGTGAATGTGAGTTATTTAAGTTAGTTATTGTGATGTCACAAAATAGGATTTTTGAGTTATTAATATGAATATGAGTTATTTATAAAAGTGGTTCAGTGAAACAATATTTATAATGGAAAAAAACAACAACTTCTCAGGCATATTCAGAATGAGTCATTTGGTGATTTATTACAGATAACAGTGGAGCTGCTAAATATCCATGAATCTTAAATGTAAAACTTTCACTATCATTCACACCAGTAGGTTTCCAATTAGTCTTTATTTATACATTTTATTTAGTTTAAAATTAGTTTTGTTTTGATTTGTGATAAATAGTTGCATTTTTTTTTTAGAAACAGAAAACATATTTATTTATATTTTTGTGTTTGTTGGATTTTAAACAAATGTATTACCCAAAATTATGAAAGACTTTTCTATCACCCATATTTTGGCAATTCAGTATCATAATAGTAGTTTAAAACAGTAAAAGTGACATTTAAAAAAAACACACACATTCATGGGAAGTGCAATTTTACTAGCATTTTGCACTTGCATTTCTTTTTATGTTTTTGTTTATGCAGTAAAAAAATTGTACAATTTTTTTTTTATTTAATCAATTGCTCAGATTAATTGTTTTTTTGAAAACCTCATTGATATACAGTTGTATATGTTTCCCCAATATATATTTAATGCATAGAATTACAAAGATTTTTTCAACACATTTCTAAACAAAAATAACTTTAACTTATTTCTAATAACTGATATCTTTTAACTTTGTCATTATGATAGTACATAATAGCTTAAAGTACAATTTAAAGGCTTAAATAGGTTAATCAGGCAAGTTAGGGTAATTAGGCAAATCATATGATGGTTTGTTCTAAATTGCCCAAGACGGTTAATAATCACAACCCAGGCTCGTTCTGATTAAGTACCCCTATATACATTTCTGTAGAGTGCCAAATACGTTTCAGGAGGTACGTTTTTTTTGCAGTTTTTGTTTTCCCGAATCCACCAGAGGCCTCTGTGTATGCTTTTTGAGATCTCAAATTTCTCTTGTGAGTGCCATTCGCACCTGCTGTTCTTGGGTAAATCCACTATCCGCCATCGACTGACTGACTGACCAACCGATTTACCCCCCCACCCGTTTCCCTAAACCTAACCGATAGTCTTTTAAAAATCACAGATTGACCAGCGTGCACCCACTTCCCTAAACCCAACCAACAGTGTTTTCAAAAGCAATGCAGAAAAAGAAAAGCCCCCTGATTTTCACCATGTTTTCAGATTTTACCACATTCTCACCCTGTTATTTACTTGTTCATTTTATTTTTTGGCTTTTGTTTTTGTCTTACCTGCTTTCTGGAACTGTTCTTTGCCAGACTCAAACTCCGTCGTCACAGTCAACTCCGCATTGCGTCTCAAATCCACCAAAGTATGTGACTGGGGTAAACTGTTAACAGCAGGAAAGCTGTCCACACGGAGGAACCGAAAAGGTACCACCCACATAACTCATAATACATAATTCGTGATCTCCAGAAATGTATATAGGAATACATTTTCAATATAATCATGTCCTTTAAAAAAAATTAAAACAAATAAGACTTTCTCCAGCAGAAAAAAAAATTATAGGAAATACTGTGAAAAAATACTTGCTCTGTTAAGCATCATTTGGGAAATATTTGAAAAAGTCACAGAAGGGTTAATCATTTTGATTGTTTGGTGGCTTAATAGGACACTCCATAAGCATAATGTATTTTGTACAGTAAAAAACAATTATTATATGGCCCAACCCCTTATACAGTATACATTAAATCAAACCCATATGATTTTGTTAGCTCCCATTGCTAGTTTTGTGGTGAACAATTAATCTGTGCATGTAATTAAGAAAAAAAATGTTGGAGGGGCGTGATTAAGCTAATGTTAACCAAAAAACAGAAATGGTGAGATGGAAGAGTCTGTTATGCTGTAATAACTCTCCTGAACCCCTTTTCCCTATCTTTCTGAATGCCTACTTTACTACATCCAATCAGCTTGCAGTATAAAAAACAAGCCACGTCCATTGTTTTGTAGTTTAGTATTTCATTTCTACCTCAGATTACAAACAAACTAACAAAAACAAAACTTTTGGTTCATGCGGATTTTAACCCAACAACCAACCTAAGGCAAAAATTTTATATCAAAGAATGTCATCAAGTGATTTAGAGGCATTTTAATTACAAGGACATCAGGCATGTCCTTATAAACCACCATAATAGAGAACAAACTAGGTCATACCAATATCATTATACAAAAATGTCCTTGTAAACCACCAAAACCAGCACGCACTCATACATACACACACAAACAGCAATTGTCAAAATATAACATTTAATCTTTTAGGAAAAAACACAGTGCTGCCATCATAATAGCAGAGTTGACCTGACCAGTTTATTGGCATTTCTCAGAAGAGATTGATTTTTATTCAAGCTCTCCGCACTTAAGATTAAACACGTGACAGTGATTTACAAGGGACATAACCGAAACACAAACCTCTGAGTAACTAGAGAGGAAAATCTGAGGTTGTGTAAACACAGTTTAATCTTACATATAAAAAGCCGAGCTCATTTGAGCCAGATCTGTCTTGAGCTGCACTTTTTGTTCTGATGATTTTAAAATCAGGGGCTCGGTGTGGAGAAGAGTTATAAAGGATATGGTTTGTTTTCATTTTAAGAGAGTTTGCGTGTACTGATATGTTTGATTTGTATAGGTTGGTGTTTTGGTAAGCGAAAGAATCTCCAACATGCAGTGATTAATGAATACGTCTTAAAGGTGTAGTATGTACATTTAACACCAAGTGGTTGAACTAGCTATTGCACACCTAGTTCAAAACAAACGCAAGCACTGGTTGCCAGATTAATGAGACCAACAGCAGTGTGACTGACTTTCGAGCTTTAAGGCTGATTTATATCGTGTTCTAAATAAAAGCACCGGCACGCGATAGAAGGAATATTCTCCATATTAAAAGGAGTTTTTGTTCTAACTAACACCTGAAATATATTTTAGAAACTACTTCTATTTCTCACAGGTGAACAACAGAAAACAGGTACACCTCATGTGCTTTATTCTAATAAATGCTAATAATGTGAGTTTGAATGGCATTTTACATGACATTTATTGCCATGTCAACACATATCAGTGATTCAGGATCTACATTTAATAATGTTAAAGAGGTTTAATATGCATTGAATAGATTATAAACCTTAACATTTTGTTGGAGTGCAGTGAGTGCACTATTCTGTGCTTCTGAATGGCTGTATTTGAATTTCAGTTGTGTCTTGTACAAACAGCACAAATGCTTATCACTGCAAGTCTCATGATGTAGTGTGTTGTTGAGACACAGGGTTACAATGCAACTTGCTCACCTAATGTTAATGTTTGTAATATATAATATTTGCTAATTAATAACCACCTCATGTGGAACTCTGAATCTGCATCTCATTTCGAAGTCTGCTATTGTCCATCGGAGGTCACATTTCAGTCACTGATGCTTACTTTTCAGAGCCTTCCTGACTGAATGAAACAAGCTGTTTTTCACCAAGGAAACCTGGGGTGCTGAAATAAAATTGACTAAACTGGCATTAGGTGGGTTAAATGACCAAAACAAAGACTTTAGCATTGTTTTACAGATAAAAATGAATGTTCACTTAGCATGTTTCTTAAATATCTGAAACATATTATGGTATTTTTATGCTTTAAGAGTCCAAAACTTACATACAGCACCTTTAATACACAACCTACACACTGTAAAAAAAAAAAAAAAGGCAGATTTTAACTTAAAAAATGCTACATTAAAAGTTTCTAACCTGGTTAACAGTAAATGGTAAATTTACTTTATATGGTGAATGACCAGAAATTGCCAAAATTCCCTGCATGATAGTAAACATTTTTATATTTTTATGGTAAACGCTCATATATTAAAGGTACTCATTCACACAAATAATACACACATTAACTTTATGCAATAAACAGTATTTATGAAAATTAGGTGTGACAAAACTAATGTATGATAAATAAACTTAAAAGAACCATAGTAATGTCAACAACAACAGCTTGACTGAAATGTCATGCAGGGAATTCTGGGAAAGTCAATGTACAGTTATTCACTATATAGGAAGCATACTGTTTACCAGGTTATGGAGTTTTATTGTAGATTTTAAGGGTTAAAATCATATAATTTTCACATTTTTATTATGAAAAACTAGGAGGTTTTTTTTCATTTTATATTTAAAGATTCAAGTAAAATATTATTTTTGTTTAACACAGCCAAGGAAACTCTCAAATGCTTTCAGAGAAAGAAAATCAAGAATGGCCCAGCCAATTATCTGACTTGAAGAGAAAATACAAAATAAAGATCAGATTTGATAGACGAGACCCACAGAACCATCAAGATTTTTACACTGTTGAAGTCTGTGAAAAACTCACACCTGAGCAATGCAAGACTTTTCATTCCTCCGTATGAGAGGTGTCTTTAGGCTAAGATCACCACAAAAGGCCTTTTAGAAAAAGTTTTAAATACATTTCAGTAGTTCAGTACTTTCACCATGTGTCATTCCATTGATATCAAACAGAACTCATTTTTCTGACTTTTTTTTATTTATTTTGTTTTATATTTATGTTAGTGTTGTTTGGGTTTTTACCAAAATATGGATCGATTCCATGTCAACAGCTCCTTAAGCAATATTGTTCCCAGGAAAAAAACATGACAATGTGTTCAATACTTATTTTCCCCACTGTATAGGAAGCTTACTGTTTACCAGGTTATGGAGTTTTATTGTAGATTTGTGTGTGTGTTCTAAATGTGACCTTGTCAAAACTAGTCCTTAGAATCAATTGGAAATTGATATCTGTACATAATTTGAAAGCTAAATAAACAATTTTTCCATTGATGTGGTTTGTTAGGACAAATGATGTTTGACTAAGATACAACTATTTAAAAATCTGGAATATGTAGGTTAAAACATTGAAATATCAATATTTATAAATTTTCTATATTTTAATATATTTCATATTTGAAGTTGAGCAAATTAAGTTCTAAGCAATGCATATTACTTATCAAAAATAAGCAATATATTTACTCTAGGGAATTCACAAAATGTCAAATGGATGATGATCTTTACTTAATATGAATCATTTTGGCATAAAATCAGCCATTTTGAGACATACAATGTATTTTTGGCTATCAAGACTGGTTTTGTGGTCACAAATGATTTTTTTTAATCAATATTCATAAGCAAAGCGCACTCGTTGAACTTGATTGCAACACTATTTGATAAGTGTCCAATAACTGACATTCTGCCATCAGTTTTAGTTATCTTAGCCAATTCCAGCAATGTTTGTTTTTCTAAACAACTGCGTCTACGTTTGCATTGTGCATATTTGCGCGAGCAAGTTATTTGCAGTTTGCACACAGATTAATCCTATTTCTATTCCTTTAATACGCCACCCTACTTTGATTGACATAGTGCAAATGAAACGCGCAGGACGCTGGCATCCGATCTTCAAAAGGCTGGGGCAAGTACAAACCTCATTTGTGTTTGCATATGTTTGGTTCAACTATTTCTGCCAGCGTTCAAATTGCTGGTTCTCATTCTGGTCCATGAGATCGTACATGTCCACATGGGCTTAGGAGCGATACCAGACAAGTCAACAGCTCTTCAGATTCTGGCAGGAGTTAAGAGTGGAAGCGAGAGTCCTGCCGCAGCCAGCAGGGGCTTAGCGGAGCAGATCTTTCCATTTCTATTATATCTGCGAGTTGTTTTTCCACAGTTGAGGGGAGAATAATGAAAGTTCATGACATTACACGTGCCGTGGTGTTGGGGGAATACTAAAAGAACGGTAAGGGTCTTACCGAACAGGGGAAAACAGCCACAGAAAAACCAGAACACACGTCCAATTTGATTCTGTTTTCCCGCCAAAAAAGTGTCTCGGTCTGAGGGGAAGCTGTTGCTCATTCAATTAGCCTACGTGTCCACTTGTGCTTTCCAAGGGTCACGGTGGTCTGGCTTCTAAGTCCGTCTCAGTGTGTGTGTGTGTATCAGGCATTTGCAGAAGGAAAAAAGGTTAGAGGTGAGTTATGTGTGCCTGTGTTCGACATATAAACGCAAATGACACCATTTGTGGTACACTCTTCTTTTACATGGAAGGCTCACAAGCGAAACTGATCAGTGTGCGCCAAGAACGCACAATGGAGTAACCTGCAGATGCACTGCCATATGCTAATGGGTAATAACAATGAGACGTTGATGGATGTGTGCAGAACATGTCAGCAGGTGTTTATGCATGAGTCCAGCACATATGCTAAAAGCAAAAAAAAAGGTGGCTTTGAAGTGTAGAACTTAAGAAGTTTAAAGGGATACTTCACCCAGAAATGAAAATTCTGACATAATTTACTCACTCTTTACTTGTTTCAAACCTTTAGAGGGTTCTTTCTTCTGTTGAAAACTAAAGAAGATGTTTTGAAGAAAGCCGAAAACCTGTACGCTTCCATAATAGTCAAAACAAATAGTATAGAAGTCAATCGTTACAGGTTTCCATCATTTTTCTAAATATCGTCTTTTGTGTTCATCAATAGAAAGAAACTCATAAAGGTTTGAAACAAGTGAAGGGTGAGTAAATGATGATGGAATTTCATTTTTTGGGTAAAATATCCCTTTTACGTGTTCATACGGACAAATTACAGACTAGGGGTGAGCATTATTGATTACATGTTCCATGTGCAACACACGTACACAGACAAACACGCATGGTAAACTTAATGTTTAGCTGAATGTCACTTTGCTGACAGAATGGAATGAATCCATTATAAATAATGTGCATGTAAACTAAAACACACAGTTCTAAGTTAAAGAAAGTTTGTCAAAAGTATAAACCCTCCTGTGTAATTGTAATTTTTTTCAACACAAGATAACTAAGTTCTGAAAACTAATTTCTTTTGTTTTTGCTATGATGACAGTACATAATATTTTATTAGCTCTAGTATGCAACTTAAAGTGCAATTTGACTAATTAGGTTAACTAGGCAACTTACGTTATTGTGTTGAGCCTAAAGTGGACACTTAATTTGTAAAGTTTTGTCTTTCTGTTTTATTTATATTTTGTATTATCTCCAAAATAAAAAAAAGAAAGAAAGAAACCCAGCCGCTTGCGCAACAACAGATCTGTGAATCGAGGGCTCTTTCTGAAGATTTCTCACACACATACATCTAAATGTGCATGTTTCATGCACAAAGACACCTTTTAAACTTGACAAAAACAAGTTACAAAAATAAATAGCAAAACAGCATTTAATAAACAAGTTACAGGGTGTCCGTGGGGTCTTAAAGTATTAAAAGTTGATAAATCAATTAAGAAAAAATTAAGGCCCTTAAAAGATATTAAAAAGTCTTAAACACATTTTTACAAAGTCTTAATTTTTGTTCAAGCGTTGTACAAAGTGTTTGACACCAAAAAAGCATAAATATATTTATTTTCCTCCTAATATTAACAACGGCGTGCTTGATCCATGCGATTTTATTTTGGGCTGGGGTGCATCCGACCAAGCTCCTCCATCCGGGTGATGTCATGTAATTTGCGACGTTCTCCTCATGTAGCAAAACCATTGAGCGAAACAGACGGCAATATGGGAAAATGTAAGTTTGCGTACTCCTGGTTGGAGAAACACGAGTTTTAAACAGTGGCTGAAGCCTGTTGCTGAAAACAACCGTGTTATAAATTTTTTCAAGCTTTGTTTCTTTCAAGCTTATCTGAGTTCTGTTTCATGGTTGTGCTCCATTGATTTCTTTAACTACAACTGTTTATTAAGTTAAAGGCTTGATGCTGATTAGAACTTGAAGTTGCGATGGTCTTAAAATATTCTGAGAAGGTCTTTAAAAAATCTTAAAAAGGTATTGAAAGTACTTTTAGGATTCCAGCATATACCCTGAGTAAAATAAATAGATTTTTAAAAATGAAACAACCGAAAACGAAATGAAAGGAAATGAAACCAGCTCAAATGTTCGGGAAGTTATGTAGTAATGCACAATCGTTAGTCATTTGAGACGGCACAATGTATAACACCTCTCCTGCAATATTCTCTCTTGCTTTCACAATTTTTTTATTTATTTATCTTTTATTTATATCCATTATTAATAGCCTATTGAAGTGTTACGGTAGGCTATAGCCATTTTTTCAGTGCATGATTGACTGATTCTTCAAATACGCGGAATATACTTATTTATCTTATTTGTTTAATTCGATGGAATAAACATTTCCATTTTTCAAAAAATAGCCTATTTATTTAATTAAAAAATGTTATTCATTTAGCCTACAGTATAGACTATTAAATTATATTATAATTATTTATTTAAACTATGTTAAATTAAATTACAACCTGTATTTTACAATTTGTTTGGGCTTTAACAGTTTATTGATAACTAGCCTAATCAATGAACATTTAACCGAGCTCTGTGAAAAGTTTTGTATGTGGGCCAAATGTAATATTAGAGCCATGGCTGTGGCGAGTCTGCAATACTGTGTCTAAAATGAAACTATTTCTCTTATCAGAAAACAAAGTAGTGGTGAGCCGTTATCTGCGTTAATGTGTTGCGTTAACGCAAGACTCTTATCAGGCGATTAAAAATAAATAAATAAATATCGCCGTTAATCTATTCTCAAAGTTGGGTTGGAAGCTGGGTCTATTCTACGCAAGCTATGATGACTTTCACCTTGATATTTTAGCGTGGATGTAAACCTGACCGGTGAGCCGTCTGACAAAAAAAAGTGCCCTTCTGAATCAAATCAGCAGGATGCCCTTCTGGATCTTTCACTTACTTCGAAGACACTACTGACTACGCTTACATGGACATCTGTAATCTAGTTATTTGTCTTAATAGACAATAATATAATTAAGGTGTTTACGTGAAGTGCTTTCATGTAAGAGTTTGCTGTAGTTTTGGGTGACTTTAACTGTAGTTCGGCAGTTTCACATTCACTCATGAACATTTCATTCATGCCCCTTGAAAAACTGGGGTATTAGGGGCAAATAAGGAGTAAGGACTGGTGAGAGTGTTATGGAATTTAATAACGCAAGCCAAATGGAAAGAAAAAACTTCCGCATTTTGCGACGTGTGCGCACGCGCGCGGTCCTTTACTGACAGCCGCGTGTGTGGATCTTGTCTGAAAATATGACGAAAAGTCCTACATGACTGTAATAGTTTTATTGCGGTGTTTACTTCAATAATGTCACTAATATATGCATACTCCACATCTTAATTCCATTTCTGTTCAGTTCAGTTATGACTTTAGTGGCATTAAGGTAATCGAATCACTGTTTGGAGCTTATGTAGGCCTACAGTTCAAAATTCATGTTTAACTGAATAAACCGTTTAACTGAGTAAACACAAGTACATCTTATTGAACATTATTTTTATCATCAATTATCACAGTAGAACAGTTCCTCAAGCAGTTTGTGATGCAATTTGGAAACAGGAGATGAGGCCGTGGGCTAATGCTCACCTGGCTTGACAAACCTGTTCTCAAAGACTTACTTTTTAAGTCATTATTTGGGTAGCACACATTTTCTGAATGCCTTCGGCAGATTCAAATGAGCTATTTTAATCTAGATTAATTCCCAGAGATTAATACAGTGAGATGAATCTAGAGTTAAAAGAATTATCTATGCCCACCTATACAATAAACACAATTATCCCAAATGCTGCATTGTATTAGATTTTAGCAAATATGAACAAAACATGGAGAAAACACCTCCACCTTCACAAAGAAACAGCCACTCGCGGCATCGAGTCCTTTGCCGTCAGAATTGGCCACTACATAGAATGAAGCTTGGTTCTAATTGTCACGGATATTCCATGGTTGAAGCTAGATCAGATATCACTACGGCCGGAAGTTAACAAGAATGATTTATATTATTTATAAAATTTTCCATTTATTGTTTTTTTTTTTTTTTTATGTCTACCCCAACCCCAACCCTAAACCCAACCGTCACAGTAATGTAAAAACAATAGTTGTACTGAGTATTATTTGTTATCTATTAAATTATCCAATACATTTTATTTTTTTAACCTCTACCCCTACCCCAACCCTAACCCTAAACAGTACTGTATAAATAGTAATTATTGTTATACAGTGTCACAAAAACAATGCTATATTGATGTGCGTATCTGCAGCTGTATCTTATCTAGACTTTACCATACTCCAGCTTCTCACACTAATCACCAATCCCAATCACCTGAGTTCTGAGTTCATGCATGCCTGATCACCATTCTCCAATCAGCACCACCCTGTATAAAGCTACGGTCACACCGGGCTTTGTGTGTGCGAAATTCTGTCGTGCGGCGCTGCGAAAAGGGGCGGGATTAAACAAGATAATTAGATATTTAAAAAGAGAGCGATTGCTCCATGCTTTAAATTTCTGTCCAGAGAGGTCATGTTTTGATCCTAAATTGGTCTCATGCAGTCAAGTGATGCGATTTAGCAGGTCAGAGTTCACCAAGCTTGAACTTTGCACTGCAGCAACCTGCGAAACTTAACGCATGACCCCGCGTTTCCGGTCTGACGTATTCGTGTGCGTATGAATGGAAGTCTATGGGAAGAAAAGTCAAGTGTGACCGCACCTTCAAGCTATGGTCACACTGGGCTTTGTGTATGCGAAAGTCTGTTGTGCGGCGCTGCAAAAAGGGGCGGGATTAAACATGATGATTAAACATTAAAAAAAACGATTGGTTCATGTTTTAAATTTCTGTCCAGAGAGGTCCTGTTTTGATCCTCGATTGGTCTCACACAGTCAAGTGATGTGATTTCGCAGGTCAGAGTTCACCAAGCTTGAACTTTGCACCACAGCAACCTGCGAAACTTGTTGCATGACCCTGCGTTTCCGGTCTGACGCATTCACGTGCGTTTGAATGTAAGTCTATGGGAGGAAAAACCCAGTGTGACCGCAGCTTTAGAGCACCCTGTTTCCACTCACACTTTTTGTCTCCAATATGGATAGAACTCATCCTGCTCCCAGACTTATTCCTATCCTATATCTCCTTTGTTTCATCCTTGTGTTCCCATCTGTGATGCATTAGTTTATTCCTCAGAAACCACCTCATCGTTCATCTCAAACTTTAAGAATGTCTAGATTTTTCCTAGTCAGCATGCACTATATCAATATTTAATCAGTGTTTAAGTATTTAATATTCTGCAGTACCTTTCTGCAGAATTCAGCTCCAACCCTGATTACACACACCTGAACCAAATAATTAGGACCTGAAGCAGCACTTGATAATTCCAGGTGTGTTTGGTCAGGGCTGCACCTGAAATCAGCATGAAGGTCTCCAGGAAAAAGCTTGGTGACCCCTGTTCTAAAATGGTTATTAGTAATTTCTGACCATTATGTCAACTCAAACAGGATTCTGTCAAGTGAAATGTGGGTACATAATTAAATTTTTAAGAATGTTATGGGCCAAATGGTAACACTTTATTTTCATGGTCCATTTGAGTATTAGTAGACTGTCTGCTTAATATCTTTTGATATGCGCTGTCAACAGACATATATAACTGACTATAAGGAACTTTGCAAGTCAACTTACACTAACCCCAACCTAACAGTGGACTCTTAATTTATTGAGAATTGTTTGGCATGTAGACGCAATGTAACTTTAAATTCAACAAGCAGACCATCAAAATAAAGTGTGACCGGCCAAATAGTCCATAAAAAAATAACAGTAAGAATAGAGCTAAAACTAGGCATGTTAATGACATGTTTACATGAATGTTCTGTGTGATCGGCCCCTAATTCTGTGCAAGGCGAACCGCACTGCCTTTTTTTGTTGACATGGGGAAAAAAAGAAGTGCACTGCGCTTTTTATGTCGCTAGGCAACCACTGAATCAGCTATGTATTGTATGCAAGTGTTGCTGTTGATATTGTTCGAATTGTGATATTCATGATTTGTGAACTCATCCAGCTCTGGATAATTCTAAACAGCGCTAACTAATTTCTCCAACTTTAAACTTCTCCATAGCCATTTTGACAAAACAATCGCTACTGCCACCTCAACAGAAACCCGCCTCTGCTTTCATTTGATTGGAGAATGGATGGAGAATATGTTGTTTTTTCTCTCTCATGTTTAGAGTTTACTTTTATTTATTTATTTTTTTCCCTTGTCAATGTCAGCAGGCAGTTAAAACGCCATGCGCAGCGTGCAAAATACTCACAGCCATTAGAAAACCATTAAAAAAAGTCACCTTAACACAAAAAGCATGTTCGCTGTGATCAAGGTCTTAGATAGTAATGAAAATTTGGCAGTATTTCAATAAAACTTGACCTCATGTAAACACAAGCTTTCAGTATACAATAGTAGCTTCTGTTGTTTAGCTGAACTAATGACACATGTAAACGACACAGTCTAGATTTTCAAACTCAAACTACCTAAATGCAAAAAAAAAAAAACGAAGGAGTAGAACTAAAGGTGCCATGATTTGACAAGATGTCATGACAGTTATTTTTATCTTGTACAGTACAGGACAACCATAACATGTCTGGTATTCTTCACATCGTCCTGACTTAAACATCAGCATGGTAACCTTTTTTCCCCTTTCGGTTAACCAATGACAGATTCTGCTTCATGTAATGTTAATCAATAAGAGCACCAAAGCTCTTCCATACATTGCTTTCTAACATTATAAAACAATGGCATTACAGTATGTATACAGTGTGTCTAGTGTCAGCAGGGATGAACAGTAACAATTCACTTATCACTCATGATTCAATTTGATTAACGTTTTTTGATATCATGGATTGCTTTTCTCACATATTTTATTATAATTATTTTTACAAAATGAAACCGAAGACATAATACTGTAAACAGGGTGTTCTTTTTATAGGCTATTGCTCCACATGTCTTAGTAATATTTAGTATTTAAATATTAAAATATACCCCAAATTAAATGTTAAACAGAAAAAAAAATCATAAAGGAAGGACAACCATTGCATATTATTCGTGATCCAAAAAAAATATCTCGCATACATGCATATAGAGATGTGTGTGTGTGTGTGTGTGATAGAGAGAGAGAGAAAACCAATTAACTTAGTTCAGCTGTAAAATCTTTTATAAAAGAAAACTGTTCAAGAAAGAACATGACCAGATATTTGCATACTGAAGCGCAGACAGACAGAATCATACTCTTTTGTTCTCTGTTAGCTTGTTTAATTGCAGATGCTGGCACGTTTGTTTTGTGAACGTGAAAAAGACTATTGCGAATGACAGGCTATGATGATAATGTGCCTATCGCACATTTAAATCTATTGATACCATAACAAACTACAAGATATTTCTGTCTGTTAGAAAAGTCTTGTAATTAGATTAGTATTATAATTTATAGTCCAGTTGATACTTTCTTGTCCTTTTTGATAGTTTTGTTAATGTGTTGGGTGTGTTTTAATGTTATCCATCCATAAATTCAGTATTCTGCAGTTATTATTTAGATTAATGTTGTTCCTTTTCTTAATTTTCAGATTATTGGATTGTTCTCCAAAACGATACATAGGTAACCACCTCCAACAGCAACAACAGGTAAGCTTTTTTAATTTTGGTTTTTGTCTCATTGGTAAGATTTGTTGCTATTTTCAGATCAGTGGAACCCTAATTCTTTTGCGTCATGTTGGTTAAATGGCAAATCCATTTGCACCACTTTGTGGACTCATGGGTGTTGTGGTCTATAAAGGAGGTGTATTGAGGCGTATGTTGACGTGTTGCTATTTTGAGGAACTGAAATAGACTGCGCCATTGCCCAACTAAAAGCTGGTCTAAAGTCCAGCACAGAGCGTGCTAGTTATGTGCCTATGTGGGTCAAAATGCGTACACATTGCTCAATACACACAGGATGTACAGCAATACACATCTTTACATATGAAAGAAATTAAAGGATTAAAATGTTTCAAAAAATATTATTTTCTACATAAATATAAAAACCACGGCCCCCATGCCTTCACCTCAGGTTTAAAGATATGTCCACCTATCGGGTTTTGGAGACGTCTGCATCACCATATGGGGCATATGGTGAAAAGGATGTGTGTTTGGATATAACTTGGGTATAATCATTGTTCATTTATGTGTTTGCTGGAAATGACCTGAATTTAGAAATGGTTTTGAAACAAATCTTTGCGCTTAACAAACAATATTAAATATGTAGGCTAATGGATGTCTTCAGCGGAGTGCGTACAACGCTGTTTCCTTATCCACGAAAGTGAAGGAGTAAAGTAAAAGTAAAGAGGCCAAAAGGAGGAGGCTCATTCTTTATCATTGTGTTGCAGATGGTCTGTTTAACTGTTTTCTCGCTAGTGAAGCGTTCAGTTTTTCTACCTACAGAGTGCGCCATATAAATGTGCCACAGCACACAAATGACTCTTAAAGTGAATGTAAGATGAGACTCTGATTCGCTATGCTCAAAATACACCCATAACTCATTAAGAGAATAAGTACAACCCTGTTAGACCGTGTGCCGGGATGCAGAGCGTTTTTTTTTCCTGTTCCTAAATAGCAAAAGTGGATTCAGACATGCCCTTAATGTTTTTGCACCATGCGCTTTAGATTTTGCGCCTAGATTGTGAAAATAGAACTCATTGACTCACAATAGAATTTTGTATATAAGATTTTCAGATAGAATTAAAAAAGGTCAGAATGGTGAGAAGTTAAAATGGGCTTTTTTTTTATTTTCAGAAACTATATTCTACACATTTCTTTATGGAGCTGGTGTGCTATTTTCACATCGCTAGCATTGTTTTGTCATTTTGGTTTCTTTTTTAATTTAGTAACCAATTCATGTTATATGTAAATGAACACTTTTTGTGTGATTCAACAGATGAGACGTCATATTTTAATTTGAGTCTATATAATATATTCTACATGTTTATCAGTATACAGGGTTTCTCTTAGTTCAAAATGTGTTTAAAGTTTTATCCTGATCATGAATGTTTTGCTAATTGAAACAAACACCTATTGCATTATTCTTGCAATCTCTAAGATGAAATGCAATGAAATGCTTGACCAGTGCTTGAGGATCACTTGCAGTCTGTTAGTCTACTGTTCTTTCTATTTATTGTTCATTATTTCGAATGTTCTTTTTATCCATTGTTCATTTTATCATTCTATCTGTCCATCTGTCTGTCTATCATTCTATCTATCCTTCTCTATGTATTATTCTTTAGTTTAATTGTTCTATAATTTTAACTGTTGTTATAGCGTTCCGTTTGTCCATCCAATACTCCCATCCATTTGTTTGGTCCATCCATCTATCCATTCAGTTCATTCATCCATTCATTTGGTCTATCTATCCATTCATTCATCCATCCATACATTTGTTTGGTCCATCCATCCGTCCGTTTGGTCTATTAATTTATTCATTTAGTTCATCCATCCAATCCATCCATCTATTTGTTTGGTCCATTAAGCCATCCATTTGTTTGGTTCATCCATCTAATCCATTCATCCATCTGTCCATCCATCCTTTTGGTCCAATCCGTTCAACTGTCCGTCCATCCATTCATTTTTTTTTAGTTCATTCATCCATCCGTTAGGTCAAATCCACTCATCCGTTCGTCCATTCATTTGTTTGGTCAATCCGTCCGTCCATGCATCTATCCGTCCGGCCATCTGTTTATTTGGTCCATCCGTCTATCAGTCCAACCGTTTGGTCCATCGATCCATCCATCAATTTGGTCCATCTATCCCACTATCCAGCCATTAGTTTGGTCTATCCAACCATCCATCTGTCCATCCATGCATCTATCCATACATTTGTTTTGTCCATTAATCCATCCAGTCATTTGATCCATTCATTAATTAATTCATTCATCCATCCATGCATCTATTCATTTGGTCTGTCTGTCCACCCACCCATCCATCCATAATTCGTTAAATCCGTCCGTCCATCATTCGATCCATCCATTTTGAGCATCTCTTGAAGTCTGTCAGTAACTGTCATTGCCTGCCTGGTTGTTGTCAAAAAAAGGGGAAGGTGGTACAAAATGGAACATGGAAGTGGTCTCTTAATAAGAGGATATGAAAGTTGCATGCTTATCATTCCTGCATGTCCTCTCAGACCATTGACTCTGAAGCTCTCACCAGCTTTTCCACTCTGCCCAAATAAGTTTGTGCTAATTTCCTGAGCCCCTCAGTTACTCATAATGCTGATTGGCAAATGTGTTCCAGAGCGGCTGGCATCATCTTCAGTAAAGCCTCAGCGCTGATGATGTAAAGATTTGGCTGCAAGCTGCTATAAGCTTTTGAGCCAGTCAGTCCCAATCAGTTTACTCCCCTCTTAGACCAGTTAAATGTAGACTCATGGAAGCCATGATGGCGTAATGCTGGCGTTCCTGGTCTGGGTCAAGCAGAGAGGACAACTTCTCTGTTTGCGCTTTGTTTTGGCGGTGGTGTGATGCAGGGGTCACGGAGAGCTCACGGCTGAGGAAGGAATTGCCCGAGTTAATGGGACATGTAGTTTGAAGTCACAGCAGTTACACTGATTATAGAGGAAAAGGGAAAGCTGTAAATAATATGACTGAAGGCCACTGCACCACACCTCACTGTTTGACTTTCTTTTTTCAGTTTTTTTTTTTTTTTTGCATTTTGCATGCAGGACCATCTGGCAGTTACAGGATTTGAAAAACTATATATCAAATATGTATAGTTGCAATATAACATTTATTTTGATCTATCTATTGTTTGTTCGATTGATTGATCTATTGGTCGTTCTATCGTTCGTTCTGTCAAATGATCTATTTATCTTTTGTTCATTCTATTGATTGTTTTGTCTGTCCATCCATCATTCAATTTCAGTTTGTCCATCCGTTTGTTTGTTCTGTCGTGTATTTGTTCAGCTGTTTGTTCTTTCAGCCATTTGTTTCTTCAGCCATTCCATCCATCCATCCATCCGTTTGTTTGTTTCAGTTGTTTGTTTGATCTGCCGTTCGATCCTTCTGCCGTTTGTTCCTTCAACTGTTCCATCCATCCCTTTCAGTGGTTTGTTTGATCTGCCGTTCATTCATTCAGCCATTCGATCCTTTTGCCGTTTGTTCTTTCAGCCATTTGTTCCATCCATCCATTTGTTCAGTTCTTTGTTTGTTCAGTCGTTTGTTTGATCTGCCGTTTGTTCCTTTAGCCGTTTCAGTCATTTGTTTGTTCAGTCATTTGTTTGATCTGCCGTTTGTTCCTTCAGCCGTTCCATCCTTTTGTTTTAGTCGTTTGTTTGTATAATATGCTGTTTGTTCCTTCAGCTGTTCCATCCATCTGTTTGTTTGTCGTTTGTTTTAGTCGTTTGTTTCAGTTCTTTATTTCAGTCATTTGTTTGATCTGCCTTTGTTCCTTCAGCCGTTCCATCCGTTTGTTTTAGTCGTTTGTTTGTATAATATGCTGTTTGTTCCTTCAGCCGTTCCATCCGTTTGTTTTAGTCGTTTGTTTGTATAATATGCTGTTTGTTCCTTCAGCTGTTCCATCCATCCGTTTGTTTGTCGTTTGTTTTAGTCTTTTGTTTCAGTTCTTTATTTCAGTCATTTGTTTGATCTGCCTTTGTTCCTTCAGCCGTTCCATCCTTTTGTTTTAGTCGTTTGTTTGTATAATATGCTGTTTGTTCCTTCAGCTGTTCCATCCATCTGTTTGTTTGTCGTTTGTTTTAGTCTTTTGTTTCAGTTCTTTATTTCAGTCATTTGTTTGATCTGCCTTTGTTCCTTCAGCCGTTCCATCCGTTTGTTTTAGTCGTTTGTTTGTATAATATGCTGTTTGTTCCTTCAGCTGTTCCATCCGTTTGTTTGTCGTTTGTTTGTATAATATGCTCTTTGTTCCTTCAGCTGTTCCATCCATCCGTTTGTTTTAGTCGTTTGTTTAAGTTCTTTGTTTGTTCAGTCGTTTGTTTGATATGCTGTTTGTTTCTTCAGCCGTTCGTTCATTCAGCTGTTTGTTCCTTCAGCCGTTCCATCCATCCATATGTTTGTTTGTTCAGTCGTTTGTTCGTTCCTTCTGACGTTTGTTCCTTCAGCCATTTGTTCCTTTAGCTGTTCGTTCCCTTCAGCTGTTTCATCCATCCGTTTGTTTGATCTGCCGTTTGTTTCTTCAGCCATTCATTCCTTCAGCCGTTCCATCCATCCATTTGTTCCTTCAGCCGTTCCATCCCTCCATACATTTGTTTGTCATTTTTGTTCAGCTGTTCATTCCTTCAGCTGTTTGTTCCTTCAGCCATTAATTCCTTCAGTCGTTCCATCCATCTGTTTGTTTGTTCAGTTCTTTGTTCAGTTGTTTGTTTGTTCAGTCGTTTGTTTGTTCATAGTTTTATCTACTTCTAGTTTCATTATCTATTACTTTGTCTGTCACATTGTTTCTAGACTAAATTGTGTAAATAATAATACTTTTAATAATACCTTTTAACAGTGATGTCATGAATAAAAAAGAATATGTGCTAAATAGTCAGTTAGATAAACAACGGGAAGCAGAAGTTCAAGAGAAACAGACTGATGTCCAAATTAGCAAAGACAAAATAAACCAACAGATAGATTACAATGAGACAGAAAAACAAATGTGACCGCCCCGAGTCAGCCCAAAAGAAAAATACATCTCTCCCAAAATACGCAGAGTAAAGACAAAATAAATGAATGTTCTTACAAAGTGTAAGCATGTTAGAACATCCAAATTTCCTCTTATGTGAATGATGTGTGATTTCAGCACCAGGAGACAAAGAAAGCAAAAGGATTAGTTTGAGTTATTTGTCTTTCAGCAGAAGCTTTTATCTAAAGAAATGCAGTGGAGGAACCTCAGGTTAAACCCTCCGTGTGGAGGTATAATGAGGACAAGACGAGTGAAGCACATAAAGACATGTCCGGGTCATTTTGTCCTTTTAAAATTATGGAAAAATGACATGTCTTTGTGATTCATAACATAAAAAAGAATTTAAATTGATTATTTGGTGAACAAATTGGATAATAATGGATTGAGAAGATTTTTTAAAAATCTTTTTACTGTAATGCTTTATAAAATATTTATTAAATAAATGCAAGGTTGAAATGGTTTTTGACTGTGAGCCCGTGTGTTTGGTTTTGAACTTATGATTCATCTTAAAGATGTTCTTAAATATGTTTCTATTGTAGAACCAGCTCAAAAAGATTCATTTTGGGATTTGATCTGCTGTTGTGTGTGTCTATGTAAAATGATTAATTTGTTCAAGGATTGCAATATACCATTTATGCTTTGTCTTTCATTCATTAGTAAGAGCTGGCCAAATGATTTATTTGTTCAGTGATTGTATTTGATTCACCAATAAGAGCATGCTCAAATTATTATTTTGTTCAGGTATTGGAATATATTTATAATGCTCTGTATTTGCTTCACCATTAAGAGCAGGCTCAAATGATTCGTTTGTTTAGAGATTGAAATATACTTGATTGATTCTAATATGAGCTGATTCACTTGTTCAAAAATTGGAATATACTGATAATGCACTGTTTGATTCACTGATTAGAGCTGGCTCAAATGATTCAGTTGTTCAGGGATTTAAATATATTTCTGATGCGTTTTTGATTCACCAATAAGAGCTTGTTAAAATGATTCATTTGTTCAGGTAGTGAAATAAATTTCTTATGCTCTGTGCTTGATTCACCAATAAGAGTTGGCTCAAATGATTCATTTGTTTAGATATTGACATATACTTGTTTGATTCACTAATATGAGCTGGTTCAAATTATACTTTTGTTCAGAGATTGGAATATACTGCCAATGCTCTGTGTTTGCTTCACTAATAAGAGTCGGCTCAAACGATTCATTTGTTCGGGGATTTAAATATATTTCTGATGCTTTGTGTTTGATTCCCTAATAAGAGCTGACTCAAATGATTCATTTGTTCAGGGATTTAAATATATTTCTGATGCTTTGAGTTTGATTCACTAAGAGCTGGCTCTAATGATTTGTTTGTTCAGGAATTGAAATGTACTGATAATACTCAGTTTTTGATTCACTAATAATAGCTGGCTCAAATTATTCATTTGTTTAGGGATTAGAATAAAAGTACTGCTTATACTCTGTGTTTTATTCACTAATTAGAACGGGCCCAAATGATTCATTTGTTCAGATATTGGAATATACTGATAATGCTCTGTATTTGATTCACCAATAAGAGCTGGCTCAAATGATTCTTTTGTTTAGAGATTTAAATATATTTCTGATGCGTTGTGTTTTTGATTCACCAATAAGAGCTGGTTAAAATGATTCATTTGTTCAGGTAGTGAAATATATTTCTTATGCTCTGTGCTTGATTCACTAATGAGAGCTGGCTCAAATTATTAATTTGTTTAGATATTGACATCTACTTGTTTGATTCACTAATATGAGCTGGTTCAAATGATTCTTTTGTTCAGAGATTGGAATATACTGACAATGCTCTGTCTTTGATTCCCTAATAAGAGCTGACTCAAATGATTCATTTGTTCAGAGATTTAAATATATTTCTGATGCTTTGTGTTTGATTCCTTAATAAGAGCTGACTCAAATGATTCATTTGTTCAGGGATTTAAATATATTTCTGATGCTTTGAGTTTGATTCACTAAGAGCTGGCTCTAATGATTTGTTTGTTCAGGGATTGAAATTTACTGATAATACTCAGTTTTTGATTCACTAATAATAGCTGGCTCAAATTATTCATTTGTTCAGGAATTTAAATCTATTTCTTATGCTCTGTGTTTGATTCACTAATACGAGCAGGCTCAAATGATTCATTTGTTTGGGGATTAGAATAAAAGTACTGCTTATTGTGTTTGATTCACTAATTAGAACGGGCTCAAATTATTAATTTGTTTAGAGATTGAAATATACTACTTAGATTCACTAAGAGCTGGCTCAAATTATTCATTTGTTCAGGGATTGGAATATACGGATGATGCTCTTTGTTTGATTCACTATCAAGATCTGCATCAGATGATTCATTTTTTCAGGGATTGGAATATACTGATGATGCTCTTTGTTTGATTCACTATCAAGATCTGGATCAATCGATTCATTTGTTCAGGGATTAGAATGTGCTGATAATGCTCAGTGTTTGATTCACTGTCAAGAGCTGGATCAAATGATTCATTTGTTCAGGATTGGATTTTACTGATTATAATTTGTGTTTGATTCACTAATTCGAGCTGTCTCTAATGATTCATTTGTTTGGAGATTGAAATATACTTGTTTGATTCACTAATATGAGCTCTTTCAACTGATCCCTTTGTTCATGGATTTAAATATATTTCTTATGCATTGTGTTTGGTTCAATAATAAGAGCTGGCTCAAATTATTTGTTCAGAGATTGGACTACAAGTACTGCTTATGGTCTGTTTGATTCACTAATAAGGACGGGCTCAAATGACTCATTTGTTTGGAGATTGAAATATACTTGTTTGATGCACTAATATGAAAAACTCATCTTCTGTGTTTGAATCACTAATAATAATTAGCTCAAATGATACATATTTCAGGAATACACATTGTGCTGTGTTTGATACAAAAGTCATGCCTGACTCATTCAAGAATTCCCCTCAAAAGAACATGCTCATAAAATGAATTAGTTCAGGTAAAGTAATTGGACCACACTCTTCGTGTTGTAGATGTTTTTCTCTCTAAAAATATCTGACAGATAAGATTCATTGTGAAATTGAACTGAAGTATTTGTGTTTTACGTGTTGTTTTCTAAAATAATTGTTGGTAGGCTCATTTACTGTTTGATTCACTAATGTTTGATTAGTTTTATTTTGATTCTGACCACAGGGTTTTATATTTGAATCACTAAAGAGCTAGCACAAAAGATTCATCAGAAAGCGAATGAGAATTGTAGTATTTTTTTTATTATAATCTTTTCAAATCTTTAGGTTGCACAGTGAATTGAAGAAATGTAAGACCAAAGAGATTAACATTGCGAATAGTGCAGGGTATATCTTGAGCTGAAGAATGAGGATCATGTCTGTCAGAGCACTCTTTAGAGGCTGAAAGCTCAGGATTTTTTTTTGTGTGTGTGTGGAAACTGGGACAATGTCCATTTTGCAGATCCGCATGATCTCTGCCAGAGCAATCAGGTATCGGAGCTAACACCAAAGTGCTGTATTCCCCCCGCACACTCACCAGGAGGGGTCCGCACAGACTCAGCCTGTCCTTTGAGCCAAAGTTTTGAAAAATCAAGGAAAATGAGTCTCCTCGTTTTCAGGAGAGGTTGCCAGATATTATGTTTCGGTAAGAGCTTACAGAGCAAGTAAAGCCATATGAAACAAATCGCATTAGCTTCTACCACTATCCACTCCAGGGGCGGACATAATACCAGTGTATACCCACGCAAATACATGTTTCCGATACTTCTGAAACCTCAGATTTCCCTCACAAGCAAACACGGAATCTCTTTTCCAACACAGAATTTTCTTCAACACGCAGTGATTTGGTCATTGTGTAAACAATGAGTGTTGAAAGAAGCCAAATTGAGCAAGACTTTCTTTTGTCATCCCACGACATAAATATTTCCTATGTAAATCATGATTTCCCGCGATGACTTGTCAAATTTAAAATTGCTAACAGATTGAATTTCACTTTGTCTGTTTGCGATAAGATCATTTTGAAGCAGTTCCAGAGATCCAATAAACGAATTCATTCAAACATTCGGTCCAAAAATAACACTAATGCAATGAAAACCAGACAGATTACAGCATAAATGACAGAGAACATGACTCATGGTTTTGGTAAATTGATTATATTTTTGTTGGTTTGACTTGTCTAACTATGTCATGCACAAACAAACCATTTTGCATGTCCACTTTGCGCTATTCCAGCCTGATCTCACAAGGAATCGTAACTATTTTACGTGTTGTCAGTTTGGTTGTGAATTCGTACGAGTTCAGTTGTACAAAAGTGTATAATTTTTAAAATGAGGCGTGGCACCCAACCCCACCTCTAAACCCAACTGCCATTAGGGGATAAGCAAATCATACTAATTTGTATGAATGATATCATACAAATTCATACGAATTGCTGTGAGATCGTGTTGAATATTCTGATCACACACTGTATTTACTTATAGACATGATTCAGTAGGCTATCTTACATATTTTCCACTAATATTTATGACCGTGTTTTGATTTTGCTGTATGCTGTTAACCTGAACTAAACTGTAGACTGTAAACAATATGCTAATGTTGAGTTTCAGTATGTTACAGCCTATGTTAATTGTCAGGATCTGTTGCTTAAGAGGTTTCGTTTAAATTAGAGTTACTGCCTATTTTAAGGGCTTCACATGTTTTTTGCGAGGCAGTCTGAGGCACGAGTGGTTTCGCTTTCTTCCTTGAGTTCGCCGCGCGTCTATATCTGAAATAACAAACTTCTTGAGCTGATGATAATAACGTGCGCTTGATAATTGACTTGCTTTTGAAACCCGATCCTGTCAGACACTGACAAATGTGAGCGTGAAGCGGGAAAAAGCAAAGGAGAAGCCGGAAAAAAGGAGCACATTATTTTTCAGCAAACATGAACAAAATGCCATGTATAACTATTATCTTCACCTTTTGGACTGTTATGAACTGGGAATGATGGAATTACTGTCTAACAGAGGCTACATGTGCTGCTGAAGATTACAGACACAGATGAGAGGTTTCCACTGACTGTGGGCTATATTTTGTGTTGTTTTTTAACCTAAATACGGACTAAATGTCTGTTGTGTGTAGTTCGTCTGTAGTAACAACGAAGACTGTAAGGGGCTGTATGTGTTTATATATGTTCATTTATTTAGTTATTTAATATAATTACAGACGTTACAGTAGGCTGTTTCACACTATCATTGATCTGCAGTTATAATCAACTCATGTTCATTGAAAAGTTAGTAATAAACATTTCTTCACAAGTATTTATGTGTATGAAGCATCTGTTTTGTGAGAAGTGCTTCTCATATGATATGTAAGTGACCTGTGCAGCTTTATTGTAGACATTTCCTCGAGCGAGAATGACGTAGACTGAAACTTTGTCATACACCATGCCCACCAAAAGGGTACCCTTGGTAGTGGAAACGCAAGCCTGATAAAGGTGACCCGTACCATACCAGTCAGTGGAAACGAGCCAATAGACAGAACCCCAGCATTTTCAAAGAAGGCAGCACAAAGACACTGAAACTAGACCTGGATTTCTGTAGTAGTTTTATTTTTGTACTTCAATTTTCCAGCATGAAAAATTTGTAACCACCATAGTCATTATCTTTTGAAAGAGGTTTTAACATCAAGCAGTGTGCTTCTAGAAAGTGTTGTCTGTGTGAGCCCTTAAATTTTCAATGGATTCTGACTGGCTGCCAGTGTTTATCATATCAGCTAGGAAAAAATTGTCCTGAAAGTGATCCCAAAGATATTGTTTCTCTCTATCTGTGTTTTTATCATTATAGTTGTGGTGTAAACTATACCAATCTTTTAACATTGTGAATGATTTTTAGAACTGCATCTTTCTTTATAGGTGTGGTGCTTGGTGTAGACACCAGTCTTGGGCGTGTTCCTTTAAAAATAGTAAATAGTTATGGCTACAAATAGTAACTGAGTTACATAACTATAAAAGTAACTAATTACCATGGAAAGTAACTATTGCATTACTTAAAAAAAATTATATAAATAAAACATTGTACACTAATTAACACAATTTTAATGTTGTGGGACAATATGAGAGACAGCCATCAAATTCCACATCTTTATATTATCATTACTACAGTTGCACAATAAAACACAACAGATGGTTTAAAACTTATTATTATTATTATTATTATTATTATTATTATTATTATTATTATTATTATACTTTTATTATTATTATTATTATTATTATTATTATTAGTAGTAGTAGTAGTAGTAGTAGTAGTAGTAGTATTATAATACTTATTATTATTATTATTATTATTATTATTATTATTATTATTATTATTATTATACTTTATTATTATTATTATACTTTATTATTATTATTATTTATATTATTATTATTATTATTATTATTATTATTATTATTATACTTTTATTATACTTTTATTATACTTATATTATTATTATACTTATTATTATACTTATATACTTATTATACTTAACTTATACTTATATTATATTATTTTGTTAAATTTTTTCAGAGTATTTTGGTTCTGTCTGAGTGTTTGCGGTGGAGAAAAATCAAGTTTTAGTTGTTTACTAATTTCAGTCGCGGACGAAAGTGAAGAGGGTTGGGGAGTCGCGGAAGAAAGTAAAGAGCAGGGTGGGGACAAATTAAGCCCTGGTTATGTGTTTTGCCCAAGCCTGGAGACACTTCACTGTTCTCAATTACAGTAACACCAATTTTATTGTCAGTAATGGTAACTGTGTTGTAAATGGGGAAACAGTAACTACAATTAATTATTCGTTACTAAAAAAGGTATCGCTGTTTGTAACGCCATCACTGACAAACCCACCAACACCAGCACTCTTTATTCTGTATTTTAGTCCCTCTGGATATTTATGTGCGACTGTAGTGTTTGGAAAAATTCAACAATTTCTCCTTCACATTTGACATGGATTTTATTATTCTCATTAAAACTTCAGCTTCACCGCATCATAAATCCATCTGTCCATCCCAAGGTGACCTCCTTCTGTCGATACTCCACCACCATCTAACCACTTTTAACCTCAGTTCGTTTCCATTATATGCTTCTCCTCCAAGAAGTTATGCATAATATTGCATTATAGTTTGAATCTCAGATGCGAGTTACAGTAAATCAGCAAGCGATACGGTCCATTTAGCCAAGCTCTTTGAGTTATATTTTCAGCATAGCCTTTTCTGGAAGGCTGTTTTGCGTCGATGGAACAGTCAGGAAAACACCCCCAGGCTTGGCGTAGCCGGTAGCAGAGCTGGTAAAAACATTTGCGCTTTAAAGCTTCATTGTTTGTGTTTCCAAGAGAAAGAAGAGACTCTTAGTGGTCAGCCACAGCAACGGACATCGAGGATTTAAGCTAGTCGATTGTGAACCGCTGCACTCGCTCTAACCCGTTCCCTCAAACGCCATTCACCCATGCTTATTTCATCCTTTCAATTCCCTGTGTGGAAACAGCTCTCGAACATCCCTACGGTGACTTGATATATCTGTAAAACGTCTGTTCCTGCTGGGTCATATGTATGTACATCTGTTTATAATGCTTCTACCCTATTAATGGGTATTTTGAACTCGTTTATTAGCTTGCTAGTTGTCACATTGATGCATCGAATCTGATTTTTTAATCATTTCTCAACATGGTTCCTCTATTACTGGCCAGAGGTCTAGACGTTTGCATAAGAGATATAAGCTCTGTCCCAAAAGCTAGTGAGCTGCCTATCTAGACAGCATCTTAAGATATCACAAGTACACTAACAAACCGAAAACTCTCCTTGAAGTTGGTCATCCACATTACACTGCTTTTTTTAATCAATATGTTAGTCTTATTATGTTAGTATTTTTTTTTTTATGTAACTTTAATAATTCTTACTGGCAGAGCTGTGAAATAAATGAAACCCTATTGGCTGTTTTTGTTTAAACACTGTTTTCATGTTACATTTGAAATCATGTCAAACATTGAACAAAGCAGCACATTTCAAGGCACTTCAATGTATTTTAAAATTCAAAGCAGCAGCTTTTAATATCATTTGTGGAAAAGGCAATCCCAGAATGCATTTTGGGATGCAAAGCTTGGTGTGGAAAAAACAAAAGGACAAAATGGAAGGTGCCATCAAGAGAATGATTTAAAATTATTAAAAAGCTTGTTTATTACAAGTTTAATACTAATAAAAAACTGTTTCACACAATATGTTATTAGTTATTATATGTTGTTAGCGTAGCAACATGCGAATGTTGAGTTTGGTCTGTCACTTAAGACTTTTCGTTTCAGCTTGAGATACTGACTATTTAGGGGGTTTACTTGTTGACCTCCTTAATTTTTCCTTCAAAATTGAAGAACGAACTCAAATGACGAAATTTTGAAGTTATTCTGTCCGAAATGAAGTTATATCTTTGGTCACACTTTATTTTGATGGTCTGTTTGTTGAATTTCAGTTACATTGCATCTACATGCCAATGAATTCTCATTAGATTATAAGTAGACTGTTAGGTTGGGGTTAGGGATAGGGTTAGTGTAAGTTGACATGTACTTGAAAAGTTTCTTATAATCAGTTAAATGTCTGTTTAGCAGCAGTATCAATAGATATTAAGCAGGAAGTCTACTAATACTCAAATGGACCATCAAAATAAAGTGTCAAGTTTTTTTTTTTAGTCTGTTGGTTTGTTTCAGCAGTTTGAAACTACTCACCAAAGCAAACTTTGTGGAAATAGTTTTGGCTCCTTAACACTTTTTGAGCTACCGTTGCTCTGTAGAGATTATGTAATCGGCGGGTGATTATGGAACTCGGCCTTTGTGTGACTTCCACCATTCATTTATTACTCCAAAAGCATCAGACAGGAAAACAACATTCAAAATAACAACTGTAGTCACATGAATACACTGGAGAGTCGAGCATCAGAGCTGCTACAGATGTATCTGCACCTGTACTATCATTCACGTAGTGATTTTTGAACGTCTTGGAGGGCGTTGGGTACCTCACTAGAAGCCCATCTTGTTGCAACATGTCTTTTCTATGAGTTTGCCACCAGTGCCACCATTCAGTAGCCTTCCAGTGCAAATAGTGAACAATATAAAGATATGATGCCCCATGGTGGCACTTCTTGTGGAGAAGGCAGTTTACCAGATATTTATGGAACCTTTTTCTCACAGCCTCCATCAATGATGTGTTGCAGTGTGACACATTTACATCCCCGCCTACTCCTATGTGGGGTAGTGTTTGAGTGTTCAAAAACAGTTTACACCACCTGACAAAAGTCTTCGATTCCTGTTGTAAGAGCAACAAATAATAACTTGACTTTTAGTTGATCATTTGGAAAAGTGGCAGAAGGTAGATTTTTCTGATGAATCATCTGTTGAACTGCATCCCAATCATCACAAATACTGCAGAAGACCTGCTGAAACCCTCATGGACCCAAGTTTCTCACAGAAATCAGTCAAGTTTGGTGAAGGAAAAATCATGGTTTGAGGTTACATTCAGTATGGGGGCATGTGAGAGATCTGAGT
The DNA here is from genome assembly GCF_903798145.1 of Danio aesculapii. Classification (NCBI taxonomy): domain Eukaryota; kingdom Metazoa; phylum Chordata; class Actinopteri; order Cypriniformes; family Danionidae; genus Danio; species Danio aesculapii. The sequence continues at coordinate 6,865,265 of NC_079459.1, read as the reverse complement.
GGATGGTGACATCAACAGGTATCAAGACATTTGTGCTCCCCATTACATTACAAACCTCAGGAGAGGGCAAAATCTTCAGCAGAATAGCACTACTTCTCATACTTCAGCTCACACATCAAAGTTCCTGGAAGCAGAGAAGGTCAATATGCTCAGGGTTGGCCAGCCCAGTCACCAGACATGAACATTATTGAGCATGTCTGGGATAAGATGGAGACATTGAATATAAATCCATAGAATCTTGATGAACTCTGGGAGTCTTGCAAGAAGGCTTTCTTTGCCATTCCAGATGACTTTATTAAGTTATTTGAGTCATTGGAGAGATGTATAGATGCAGGCGTTCAAGCTCATGGGAGTCATCCATCATTTAAATTATTTTTCCACTGCACCATGACTTTATTCTACACTGTACATTATTTCTGTTAAGTGACAAGACTTTTGACCAAGCAAAGTCAGACCTTACTGTCCTAATTAAATACTTAAAAATCAAGGCATGATCATATTTTATTTTGGTAAAATATGCGTAATCTAAAGGACTTTGTCTTTAATATTATCCCCTTCTAATACCAAAGGATCAACTAGAAGTCAAGTTATTATTTGCTGTTCCTAAAACTTGGATAGGTGACAAGGCATTGTGTCAGATATTAAACAGCACCATCAATCAGCATTTTCAAACTTATTTTTTCCATCAAACTAAAAATAACTTTGTTTGAAGTGTACCGGTCTGTTTATGGGTTGTTGCTAGAAGGGATTCAGCTGTGGCCGGAAGTTTGAAATGAGGAGTGAGAGTTATTATTTATTAAATTACCCATTAATGGCATTTTATTAACTTCTACCTCAACCCTAAACCTAACCCCCATAGTAATCTTAACCGACCCCTCACAGCTAATGTACAAATATCAATTGTTGTACAGTATCACAAAAAGTATGCTATATTGATGTTAGTATCTGCAGCTTTGCCCCATTTAGACTTTACCACCTTTATACTGGGATCACACCAATGCAATTTATGTATTTGTGCTAATACCTTAAGTACAATGTCAATGCAAACGCATGACTGGTGGTGAATTTCCACTTGGGTGGCGTGAAGGCTGCAGAATGCACAATGTGTTAGCCACAAATGCATAGAAATCACCTCAATCATGTCTTGAAAAAAAAAACAATTGAGTGGAAAATTTGTTTGAGGCAAATCTAGTAAGTATTCTGGAGTGATAGACATGATGCTTCATGTCTGGTGTGTACCCAGTATTAGGTTTCTAGCCTAATTTGTAGCATCAATCTACTTGGGTACAATAATATAGTTTAATTTCCAGTGTTCTAAGGATTTGGATAGAAATGTTTAAAGCTCAGTGACTCTCTGCTCCTCCAAATAATTTAACAAGGACGTAGCTTGTCCTCAAGTGCTATCTGAAAGATTTCTTTATACTAGCACAATCCAGAATTCACTGTCTTTTAAGCAAGACGGAGAGCAGATACAGTGGCCTTTACTTTAAATTATGTTCCTCTGCTGTGAAAGACACCAGGCAGGGGAAAAAGTCAGTTCTTTGCTTTTAAGAGCACTTTTAAAAAGTCTGCTGGCAGAAAATCTACTGTAATATAATAAAAAAAAAATACATTTCAAATGCCTGTCGTTTGCTGCTCTACATAAAATCATGATGTTAATGATAATATATAGAGTAATTATGGTGTGTATTGGATTAGGTCCGAGATGTAGCTAACATTCTAAAATGAGCAATGACTTGCCAGTAATATACAGTGGTTACTTTTTGTGGTGAATGAAAGGGCATAGAGATGCTGTAGAATATACAGCTATGGTAAAAGTAAAAATAAAGTAGTCTCTGTATATGCTAGATTTATAAAACATGTTTTAAGTAAAATATGAATGTTTGCATATTAGGTCTGCTTTAAATCTTTACATAAAAAAACAAATATCACTTTTATAGGAGGCTTATACTCAAGTTGTGTGGCAACAGTGTCTGAATATGGCCAACTTTCATTTATAAAACATTATTAATTTTATTTTTTTAGATAGATAGACAGAGAGAGACAGTTTGATTGACATTCTCCCTTTGTATGTGCAAGCCCTGCCCATTAGTGATGATCTCTCCCTCCTTATCATAGGAATTAGCCTTGTAGAGTATTTTGAACTGAAACTTTACACTCTAGGGACATCAGAGACTTATTTTACATCTTGTAAAAAGGGGTATAATACAGGTATGTGCCAAAAAAATTAAATTTCGAGGGAAAGTCCTTATTTTAACAGTTTGTTTCAAAAAGTGAAACGTGTTATATTAGTTCACTACACACAAAGTGAAATATTTCAAGCCTTCCTTTATTTCAGTTTTCATGATTGTGGATTAAAGATGAAAAAAAAAAAAAAACAAATCCAGTATTTCACAAAATTTGAATATTTCATGTGACCAATAAAAAAAGGATCTTAAACACATGTTGGCCTTCTGAAAAGCGTGTTTATGTACTGTATTATGTCCTCAGTACTTTGTTAGGCCTATTTTAGCACTAACTACAGCATCAAGGTGGTGTGGCGTGGAGGCGATCAGCCTTTGACACAGTTGAGGTGTTATGGTAGTCCAAGTTGCCTTGATATTGCTCTTTAGCTCGTCTGCATTTTGGGCTCTCATCTTCCTCTTGACAATAGCCTACAGATTTTCAATGGTTTAAATCAGGTAAGTTTCCTGGCCAATTAAGAACAGGGATAACATGGTTCTCAAACCAGGTAATGGTAGCTTTGGCACTGTGTGCAGGTTCCAAGTCCCACTGGAAATTAACATCATCATTTCCAAAAAGCTTGTTGGCAACCGGAAGCATGAAGTGCTCTAAAACGTCCTGGTATAGAGCTGCGTTAACTGTGGACTTTATAAAAGACAAAGGACCCACACCAGCATATGGACGTGGCTCCCAAACCATTACTGACTGTGGAAATTTCACACGGGACTTTAAGCAGCTTGATTTTGTGTCACTCCGCTCTTCTTCCAGACTAGACATGGGCCGGAATAAGTTTCTGACGGTATGATAACCTTAGATAAAAATATATAAAATATATTTTGCTCACTGCTAATCTACTACACTACTCAAAGCAAAATAATCTTGTTTTTCCTTTTGACATAAAATTTGTTTGCTTATCCCATTGGCAGATTATTTAGCTTGTTTTAAGGAAAAACTCACTTAATTATGGCATAATATTTCTTAAAACAAGACATGTTTTGCTTATCTAGAAACTTCTTAATTTAGGAATTTTTAGATATTTGGACTAGAAACAAGACAAAAAAATCTAAGTTAGAAAATCTTTTTTTGCAGTGTGAATACGACAGTCTAAATAATTAAAATTAATCATTGACTTCTGCTGTCTTCATTTGTTTCAAAAACACAGATTTCTTTGCAATTTAAAATGGCATCTTTGGATATTTTTTTCTGCTGGAGATACTGTGGTCCTAAAAAAAAACAAACAAAAAAGTAAATAAAAAATCTTACACATACCTTAGGAACAGTATTACATAAAAAATTTGGCAGTTTTAAAATCTTGGCTTATCGAAACCCGCGGTATATCTTGAAAACTGTTATCGTCCCATGCCTATTCCAGACTCTTGAATCTTAATTTCCAAATGAAATACAAAATTTGCATTCATCTGAAAAGAGGTCTTGGGACCACTGTGCTGCGGACTAGTACTTTCTCTTTAGCCCAGCACAGACGCTTCTAGCATTGTTTTTGTTTCAGGAGTGACTTGACGTATGACATTCTAGAGCTGTAGCCCACGTCATGCAGATGTCAGTATGTGGTGATTCTTGATGCTCTGACACTAGCTTCAGTCGCCCTTGCTTGACAATTCTCTCAAGACTGCGGTCATACTTGTGCATCTTTTCCAGCATTGTTTTTCCCTTCCTCTTAACACTCTATTAATATACTAAGATACTGCACGCTGTGAGCATCCAATTTAATTTGCAAATTGCCTTTTTGAGACCTTTCCTTCTAATGGAGGCTTCCAATGATGGTCTTCTGCACAACTGTCAAGTCAAGCAGACTTCGCCATGATTCTGAAGCCTACTAAGCCAGACTGAGACAATTTCAGGTCTTTGCATTAATAGACACACAGGGAGCCTACAATGTTGCACTTTGATTATTCTAATTTTGTCAAAAACAGGATTTGAGGGCTTTTTTTTTCTCCATCTTTAATCCATAATCATTAAAATTGAAACAAATGAAGACTTGACATATTTTACTTTGTGTGTAGTGAACTAATATAACACACAAGTTTCACTTTTTGAAACGAATTATTAAAATTATTGGACTTCCTCTATTCTAATTCTTTGGCACATACCTGTAGATCTCCTTTAATAACATAGTGTACATGTTGTCTAAAATATGTAAACATGTCTGCAAATATCGTGCTAAATACTAATTTTTTTAATAAATGTGAATTATTATTATTTTGTTATATTGAAATGCTCATAATTACGATACCTTTGAGATTTTTGTTCTGTTGTTCAACAGCATGGTGTAGCGACCAGCCTAATTATTATTTAGCTGTGTAAATCATGGGCATGGTTAATATAACTGACAAGGTTGAAGGATGATGTAGTTAAGACATCTAATATGTTTACCAGGAAAACATTGACCTCCTGCCCCTGTTTTCAACACCTCCCCTCCAAACAATGCCTTCATTCTGGTATGTACCCCATAGTAAGTTCCCAAAGGACAAAATCAAATCCTGTTTTCCTCAGAAATGTCTAATTATGGATGTTAGAAATAGTTTTGATCTGAATTGAGTTTTGCATTGTAAACGTTAGGGCTTGTATGCTTATGCTAGAAGTGTGTAAAAGGGTCACTAAGCACATAACACATTGATGGTGGCTCATGTTGATGCAGAGCTGGGTCCATTTCAACAAGTTATACGATATACTAAGCAGATTTACAATAGGTAAACAAACACGTGTGCTGAAACAGGCATGGACATTAATTTTTAGCAATACTCAATTCCCCTAACCCAAAACTAAAATACAAGCTGTGCGTTGGGGGCTCTCTGGTGTGCACGTCTACAGGCTGACATATGGGGCACATGTACATCTATTGGTAACTGGGGTGCAATTGCGGTCCGTGTGAATTTGAGTAACAGGCACAGTCTGCTAACACGTGCGAGAGGGTTATTATGGGCTCTAAACTCTGTGCATGCAGAATATAAAGTTGCCTGGGATTATCCCAGGATTGGAAGGTGTGATGTTGTTAATATGCCCTAATGGACCATGACTTCGGTTTGGGTCAAAATCGGATCCGTTCGTACTAAAAATCAAGAAACTCCACAGGCAGGCAGTGGAAAATCTCAAAAAGCAAAGGGAACTCTGGCAAAAGTTGGAGGCTGTGGAAAAACGAACGTCCCAGTTCTTATAATCCAAGTTTTGATTCATCAGCGGCAAACTAGTTTTTCTTTTGGTGTATTATGTGGTTGCGTTAAATGACATCAGGGCTCAGTGTGCAGAACAGTCAGCTTCATTGGACGGCTCTGTAATGTATCGTCTGTTTGTTCAGCTGTTTTGCATGTGTGTGTGCTTTTGGATGGTCCTACTGACTCCGAGACAGCCGTCACTACTGAAGCCGCTAATTGGGCCTAATGTATGCTTGAGTCTCCTGGGAAAACAGCGTCTCAGAATAACCATCTTCCAATGTAGGTTACACTGTTTAATGCGCAGCAGTCTGGGGATGTTATGTATGGACAGGTTTGCTAAGTTGAAAGTGATTATTGTGCTACCAGTGGCACTTAATAAATGTGTAGTTGTTTTTGTATATTTAAGGTGCAGTATGTAGACACCTAGTGGTTAAACTAGGTATTGTTCCAAATTCAAAATATTGCAGAGGGTTTTTTTAACTGTCCTCTTCTGTGACATGACACGCAAGTTGCCAGATTGATGCCACCAACAGAAAGCGAGCACGTCTGCAGATCGAGCCTGTAATGTGAAGTAACGCTGACAACAGATGTGCGGATCCAAATGCAGGATTAATTATGAGAATGGTCAGGCAGGCAATGGTCAACAGAGTCAATTAGATGTTTATATAGGCAATCTAGAGTCGTAGTCATTAAACAGGTGAATGGTCAGTACAGGCAGCACTGAATCAAAACAAACAGACAAAGCAAAGGGTCAAAACACAGCTGGGCTAAACAAGGAAAAATGCATCGTAATGCTCACAGATAAACAAGACTCAGCAACTAGTGTGTGTGTGTGTGTCTATGCTGCTTTTAAAGTCCATGTCATCAGTTCTGAACAGCTTCAGCTGTGCGTGTTGGCAATCAGCAGTCAACCGGAACAGGTGTGAGTGTGTGGTGCATGACTGGATATAATGGCCAATGTTTAGCGATTTAGCGTTTTTACCAGCGATCTGCCCGGATTAGATCGCTGGTGATTGTGACAGAGCCTTGCACTGTAAGCTGGTCAGAAATGAAGAAATGATGCCATGGTATCCATAATCCTGGACCAGGCCATATCCTGAGTAGATGCAGTGGTGGTCATAGACGAGTGGAGAGCATGAGACTGATTCCTGAAAGACCCCAGTGACAGACGAGTCTTCGGATTGATCCTGTGGGCCAGTCTGAACACCCGCCGGTGACCTACTCACACCGTTCTCCAAGATGGACGTCCAGTGTTCCGGCATCTAGACTGCAGCTCTGCACAAGAAGTCTGGCCAGAGGAGAAATGGTCATGCTCAACTCAGCCTGTTTTTTTTTCTTCGTTTTCGTCAATTGGTGAAGTTTTGTTCCTCGGCCCTGGCTTGAGTGGTTTGGGATTTGTGGAGCTGCGCATCAATGGATTTGCTCTTCAGTGTTTGGACTTTAAGTAGTGAAATTTAAACCACACTCAACTGAACTGAACTGAAATTCAACTCTGAAAACTGGACTGACACAGTTTCAATTGACTAGAACTTCTATGATAAGCTGCTTTGACAATCGACATTGCAAAAGCGCTATAGAAATAAAAATTAATTGAAAATTGAATTGATCAGCTAGTGCTTACGTTTTGTAATTGAATTGTTTGCAAAATAAAAATCACCTCAATCATCTTATTTTGAATGCTGCTACAGTCCTCCAGAAGTTGCATTTCCAGCCACACCCACATATATTTATACAACCTTCATGCCTGAAATGAAATTCACTGTATTTTTCTATAAGTAAAACTTGTTTGTCAAAATATAATTGGGTAAACTGGTAGGGAGTTAGTTACACAGACCAAAGCAAAGACAGACATTCCCACTAACCCCCAGCAAGTTTTTTTTTTTTTTTTTAAAGAGCACGTCCCTTTTACATTTGCATGGTGACATGTCAGATTTATCTTGTGACACACAGCAATCTATTTGATTTATGATATATTTTTTTTAACGCATGATATGATGTGTTATCCTCATAACTCAACATAACTGAAGTGTGATTTGGACCCCATATTAAAAGTAGTTTATGTTCCATATAGGCTAAACTCTAAATAGATACATGTCAGAATTGTACTCTTGGTTTCTAACTGAACATCTAGGCTTAATTATGCTTGTATTAGGAGAATACTGTGAAAATTATGCTTTTGGAGTAAAACAGCAAATTCAACCAACTGAAACTGAAGCAAAATGGCTCATTTCTTTTAAAACAATGCATTTGTTTTGCACTGAAATGCCTAAATTCTGGTAAATGCTACTGAAACTTGGTATAGTGTTGGTGCAGTTTATTTATTCATTCATATTTTTATGGTTGGTATTGCATTTCTTAAATGTTTTGGTTTCAAATTAATATAATTTGAGTAAGGTTTTGGCTGTTTTGTCCACATATTGTAAAAACTGAAAGTCAGTTGGCTGCGGTACAACATGATGCTAAAGACCGTCTTCAAAAACAAGCAAACAAACCAAAAATTTGGTAATCCAAAGTTGTACAGACACCAAGACGAGTAAATGTTAGCATTTATTTTTAAAATCTTGATCAAATGTGGACACACAGAATAGTTCACAGTTCCATTGGAGCAGTGTTTTTTATTAGCACGTTCAGATGTCTCTCTAACTTTGACATTGGTGCTTTCAAAAGAGGGCTGGCTTTACAGACCAAAGGTGTCTGACTGATATACTGCGCATGTAAAAGTAAGGAGCATTAAGCAGAACACAAGCCAAGAGCAGTAAAACTGCTGTATATCTGGCATGAGGGCTGTCCTTGGTCGGTCTCTCTTCCTCAAAATCTTTCTAAGAGAATAAGGATCAAATTGGATCGATGCAGAGACACATGACAGACTAATCACCTGATTTACAACGGCCAGTACTTAGCGATTTTGTATTTAAATGATAATGTAGATCATAGAAATATAATAGATCATCTATTAGTCTATCCATGTCCATGCTCCATTCCTTCATCTATGTGGTAGGACTGGTAAATCATTCAAAATTAAAGTGTAAAGTACGATTTTGGCCTTCAATGGATATGAAAAAACATTAATCGAGATGAAACGATCATTGTCTTATCCCGCCCCCTTTCCAAAAGTCCACATTCATTGCTTCGCAAAGCTCCGTTTCAAATCATGTACAGTATCGAGCCTTTTGCAGAATGAGATGTGTTTTATTTATTAAGTGTATTCAGTTTATTCATGTTTTTAAAAGTGTGAGTTAAAAGCAGAGCTCAAAGTTCAAAATGGTCCAGTATTCCACTGTTCTATCTGGTTTTGTGTGAACCACACATGCTCTCCGGTAAAGCAAAGTTCACTCAAATAAGGTGCTGACTGGAAAATTCTGTGTAGTAATTATTCTTGCTGCTTGCAATAATGCAATAACAACTGTGCTGTCATGGCAACACTGGTAACCTGATGCCACTGGACTCCTTCACTGTCAATAAGATCGTAAACCAGTCATGAGTGTCAATTTTTTAATTTGAGTTTTATACATTACTTTAAATATGAAAAAAAAATCCATTGATGTATGGTTTCTTAGGACAATATTTGGCCGAGACAAAACAATTTGAACATTTAACAATCTGAGGGTTAAAAAAAAAAGTCCAAATATTAAGAAAATTGCAGTGTTAAGCAGTGCATGTTACTAATCTATTGAGTTTTGATAAATTTACCGTTAGAAAATTAGCAAAATATCTTAATGGAATATATAATCTTTACCTAAATTATTTTTGGAATTTAAACAAAATCTATAACTTTGAGGTATAATCTAGAACTGTAATATTGCCAGAAATATGTGTAACAAGATTTTTGTGGTCCTTTGGCACAGTTGTGGTTATTTTATTAGCTTTTTAAAAATTAATTAGCTAGTTAATCTAGATTGGCTATTGAGTATTTATGTTAAAGTCTTAAATATATACTATATAATATAATATTAAATGTAATAAATGATCATTAGGGGTGTGACGAGTTGCTTACTCCATGAGACATGACGAGACATGAGATTGGTATCACAAGAACGAGACAAGGTTTTTACACCATTTTTTAGAAATCTTCAATGATGAAAAATATGATTGAAAAATTGTCTTATTCAACTGGGGAAAAAATCTCAAACTATGTAGGTGCTTTTTTAAATGAACTTGAATGGTATTGTTGAGAAAAGGAATATATTTTTTATAATTTTTGTCTCTTTTTCTTCTGATTAAACAATTGTATTTGTATTGCTTAAGGTGATATGAACCAAACTTCTCTTGAGTGTTATATGCCTTGCATACTAATGATGCATTTTTGCAGAAGTAGATGAAGCTGATGGAAATGCAAAGGTCTTAATGTCTAAAATTAAATTTAGCTCTGCAGCTAAACTTCCTGTGAGCAGAGATGGGTTGAAACTAAACACAGAATATGTGCAGTTGAGAAGTCTTATGCTTTTAATATTGTGCAGAGAATATGTAGAAAAAGAGGATGTATGTATGGGTGCGATTAATGGAGGACTGGAAAATGATTGAAAAGTGACGAATTCCACTAAACTCCACCTGTTAATATCAGTTGCGTATAAAAGCTCAAGTCAGGGAATTAAAATTATGGTGCACCTCCTAAATGTAATTCTTGCATTGCATTGAGGATACCAGAATTTTGTGAATCGAATTATTCATTTGCATTCAATAAATTACTAAGATTTTTGACATTAAAGAAAACCCTCTCCTGACCTTTTTTGTTGAACACGCAGGGAGTTGATTATATATTCCAACTGTACTGAATGGTATACTTCTATTTTAATGAATTCCATGCAGTAAAAGACATGCAATCACCTCAAAATATTTTGCTATAAACTCTGCTGACTGGCTGATGATGATGGCAGATATTAGTCTCCAGGAGTTCACTATATATGTGCGCTTGGATATGCGAGTGTCTGTGGTCTTTTACTGACTCAGTAAGTACAAAGAACATAGTCAAACAGCCCTGTGTGTATGGCTGATCCTGTCGCATAATGCGGCTAAAAGTCCTACATGACGGTAATAGATTGATTATGTAGTTTACGTCTGTACTACAATAATCCGCATGTCTTATTTTGATTGGTGTTTACGATGACTGTGACTAGGTATATCTAAAGTGCTATTCCATCGAATGCTTTCGAAGCATGGTTGATGTGTGTGGCTGCAGTTGTAGCTTGTGTTGGATTGGACGCTGCAGCTGTTGAACTCTGGTGAAGAAAAAAAAAGTTGGTTATGTCCACAACTGAAACGCGCAACACAGAGGCCAACCTGGGTTGCCAGAAGCATGCAAAGCACTTGATTTGTGGTCCAAATCCAATCCTGCCTCCAATATTCAACGCTAGCTTCACCCTCATGCTCAATCATACTAACACCACAACTCACGAGACAACTTTTCACCTCGAAAAGAATTCTCGTCGCGATTTAATTTTCAAGAGATCTCGTAAAATGAGATCTTCTCACACCCCTAATGATTATTACAAATATTTTTCGGTTTCGTTTTTTCAGCCAAGTGCATCCAGACTATTTTGTTTGCGTCCAGAATTTTCCTTTCAGTGCATCCCTAAATAAAATGTTCATGATCACTGAGAGTATTTCACTTGTATTGTCTTGCATGGCACATGTCTCGCAATTTCTCTGTTTCCACCCCGATCCTCCGGCTCCTCCAGCTGAGGTTGCAGCTGGTGTCCATGTCTGCTCAGCTCATCCCAAGAGCCCACAGCCACACCTCACCATGAATCACACCGTCAGGGAAGCAATCCCCACAGCAGCTCTCACATCTCTGGATCTTGTGGTTTGATGATGTTTTAATACAGAGGAGTCTCCAACATCCTATTATTGATGAATCACACTATCTCCAGTGTTTGCGCAAACATCTCCAGATGATCCAGAACCTGAAGTACACAAGAGTACAACAACATTTCATGTTCTCAAACCTCCTGCAGGTGCAAATAGAGCTATGGATGTGTCATCTGAAGTCATACATCACCGGTAAGCCGGCAGCCATTACGCGGTAATATCCTACAAGGGGACGTCAGATGAAAAACAAGGCTTTTGAGACGAGCACTTATGTCAGGAGAGGTTGCTCAGTTAGCACATGTCTCTGGAATGGGATTTTATGTAGAACATATGGAGCTATTGAAGTGTGGAATATTTCTGGTGTTATTTGTAGAAGAAAAAGATTTCTTTTTTTTTCCATTACCATTCTGGTCCGTAATGATACCCTACTGCGGTTGCGATACTCTTTAAAACTACGACCGTGTTTTATTAATGGAGCTCTGGGGATACGGAAAATTCATAATTTATGTGGAATTTGCTACAAGACGTGCTGACATCGAGTGACATCAGATGTGTTGGGTCAGTGTTTTGGTATATGATATAACTGACTCACCTCAGGACATAAATTTGGTTTAAAAGAAGCAAACCGAAATCTCCGCAGTCGAGTCATGTAAATACTATGGAGTATTTGGAAGCGTCGCTGGAATTAAGTGTGTTGTGGGATATTTGGGGAGTACTGTGGGAAGAGAATATATTATTGAGGCATATTACGCAAGGGGAAAATAGGGAGATTGTTCGTAGAAAAAAAAAAAAGTGCAATAATCTTTGATAGTCTGACTGGGATTCAGTAAATGAAAAAAGAGTGTGTGGAAAGTTTTCAGAGTGTTTTGGCTTCTGTATTTGCGGGCTCTATACTGAATGAATGGAAGTGATATTGGACATGCTTGAGATACATCCATATGGCTTTGTTTTCATTTCATACAGACCAAGAAAAATATAGGTTTTGAGAGCTAGAAGAGAGAGAAAAAAAGAACTTGCATTTGAAGTCTTGCCTCCCGTTGTGTCTTTTGCTCTGCTAATCGTACGTAAGGTATCCTTGGCTTTTGATGAATCCCGAGTGTCATTCAAATGGCAAACAAATGTCAAGGCTGGGAAACAGGTCACATATCCTTTTCCCATCTCAAAGAAACACAAAGAGGTGCCAGAAGCTATGGAAAGAGAAAAGAAAGCAGTGTTTGAGATTTGAGGGCAAGCTAAGGATGCACTCACCCCTCGGCGATGACTTCTGTGGACGGAAAGGCCTACTGAGTAAAGATGTGCCGTGGATGGATGGAAATGGAGCGATTCTTCCTTCGTTCACCTCAGTGGAAAACACAATAAAAAGAAAAACAAATCCTCTATTGATTTTGCTTTTAGAGTCAAAAATGATGCCTTTTCATGGCATCTTTGCTGCCCTTCGTTTTGTGGTTTTCTTTATTGAACTCAAGAGATTTTTATGGCCAGCAGTGCAAGATTCAAGGTGCTATCAAAATAGCAACATTTTACAGGAAATAAGTCCATTGTCAATCTCACACAGAAGTTACTTTTAAGCTAAGCAGATTTTCTGTTGGTCCGTGTTGCCAATTCACATCCAAATTGAGCACAATGACAATCTGTGAAATGCTTTTTCCTATTGGATTGACAGTGGTAAAGTTCTTGGAGAAAAAGATGCACTTATTTTTTACACAAGGAGAATTATGTGCCTTAAACTGTCATAGTTAGACATATGGAATATGCTTTTGCAACTTTTTAAATTTATTTTTATGTTATTTATTTTTTAAATCTACCATGTTAAAGCTTTTTGGTCTGTCCAGTGGCTTCCATGACTCAAGGGCTGATACTCTAGATTTATATAACTGTTATCCAATCACAGAAATGGGCAACCCAGGCTCATTATGAAAATGTACCCATATGTACATTTCTAGAGAGTCCCAAATACATCTCAGGATGTACTTTTTTAAAATTTTTAATAAATTATTTTTTTAAAGTTTTTATTTTTGCAACTCCACCAGAGTGCCATTCACGCCTGCTCTTGTTGCGAAAATCCACCAGATGCCGCTACTGACTGATTGACCAATTGACTGACCCACTCTCCTCCTCCTCTAAACCCAACCAATAGTGTTTTCAAAAGCACCGATTGACCCGCCCCGATTGACCTGCCCCGAAATACAGCCATACGTATTTCTTACTACATAATTTGTGATCTCCAGAAATGTATACAAGGCTACGTTTTCAGAATGAGCCTATGTTGGGCTTTTGTTTCAAAGGGAGGGTCCACATCAGAATAGAAATTTGCCTTTCTTTTGTTCTGTAATAATAAAATAGTAGGACTTCTGAGATCAATTTTAGTCAGGCCCTTCCAATCCATATTTGTTGACTTAAAATCCATGAAATTACTTAAAACTGTCAGAAATGTCTTGATTTGAAAATGTAAGTGTAGTAGTATAACACTAAAAAGATCAGTCTCAGACTTCAAGTCATTTGGCCACATAACTTTAGGAGAAAAACAAGGTGCATCGAACTTTTTGAACATATAATTTTAGGAATAATCTTAAAATCCATTAATATTTTGTGTAACTTTGACAATTCACACAACCTGGAATGTAAATATATTGAGATGCTCAGATGGATTGAGAGATATTTGACGTGCCTCTAATCAACATATTATGATCACTTCAGCAGATTAAACCACTGGTGGCAGCACAACAAGCACCTGAAAACATTACGAATGTGCCTGCGCATCTCTTTAGGGCCGTCTGTATGAGTATGCAGACCAATTTGGCCACCCAAGACACAGTGGAGACTGCGGCGGTGTGTCAGGATTGTTGTGGAAAGTTTGCTCTGAACAGCAGAGCCAGAAACCGACGTCTTCTCCCAATTCGTACATTACGGCTTGTTTATCATTCAGTCTCGATGGTTCCCGTCGAAAGAAAAATAGCAGTTGAAATATGTGACGGCTGATTTGAGGCAAGTGGAAGGGGCTTAAGTGTGAGTGGAAAGAAGAACAGAAGTGTTTCCATGAGAGCGCTTCTCCTAATCCTGAAGCACAGCCACTGAAAGAAGCGGACATATGTTCATTATTAATCCAGGAACTCCTCACACATCAGGAATCCTTACAGGTTTTGCTTCACTGTGTTATTATCCAGACTCCAGTTGAAGCATATCCCTTGTCAGAGACTTCATGTTGTATCAGAGTCAAAGCTGGAGCTGATTTCAGTTCGCCTGGTGAAATGCAACTTTTATGAGCAGTGGCTTTGAATGCGAAAGGTTGAGCTTTATTTATGGCCATCATTAAATGCGCTGTAATGCATCTGTGATGAAAGTGCTGCTGATAAAAGATGCAACTGGAAAGTAGTGTCGATTATGTCATTTCGCACAGACATTACTTTCCAAATTAAAGCAAAGCTTATAAAACTTGGCGACTCAGAGCCGCTTTTGGACTGGATTGTGTTTTGGGGATGTTCATGCAGCCAGCATGGTTCTTGCATTTGGAAAAAAAAAACATCTAATGTCCTGCTGTTATGGGAAGCAGACGGACAAAGGAGGTGAGTGAATTATCAACGATGTTTATTTAATAACAACTGAGCACACAAGGAGAACGAAGGAGAAGTGAGTGGAGTCTGGTTGTTTGGGTGATCCTTGGTGGCAGGCTGGATGACTGATACAGAGGGAGACCGAATGCACACACCAGAGGGCTTGCGGGGAAGACAGACTGATGACAAACACAAGGCAGACAGGACACCGGGAACACTGGACAAACTAGGAGAGACAGAGAGCAGATAAGTACAATATACTGAGGTTGAAATGCTAGTGATTACCAGGAGGTGTTCACTCAGAGTCCGCTTCGTAGGAACGAGACCGGACACTGAGTGAAGTGAGGTGTGTGCTTATATAGTGACTATGAGTGATTGGGTGCAGCTGTGTGTGGTTAATACTCAGGTGACGGTGATCGTTGAGTGATGCTGGTGGAAGAGCCTGGCCAATCCGTGACATTACCCCCCTCCCCAGGGCCCGCTCCTGAGGGCCTATACCTCCGACGCCGTGGTGGTCTACCACGTCCACGAGGTGCTGGAAACTCGGGGTGATTGGAGTGGAACTCTTCCATAAGTGCAGGATCTAATATATCTGATCTGGGGACCCAAGATCTCTCCTCCGGACCGTATCCCTCCCAGTCGACAAGATATTCCAGCTGACCACCACGACGTCGGGACCGTAGAAGGTCCTTGATCTTGTAAATGGATCCGACTTCCGACATCAGTGGGGGAGGAGGTTCCTCTTCATGGCCAGGCTCTGTGGAAGGAATCAGAGGGTCGTGAAAGGGTTTGAGGAGTGAAACATGGAATGTGGGGTGGATCCTATATTGTGGTGGTAACTGTAACTTAAATGTGACGGGGTTGACCTGCTCCAGGATGGTGAAGGGACCAACAAATCTGGGACTAAGTTTTCGGGAGGGCAGTCGCAAGCGGATGTCTCTGGTGGAGAGCCAAACTTTCTGCCCCGGCGCATAGCTTGGACCTGGGATCCTCCTCTTGTCGGAGACCTCCTTGGCTCTGCGAACTGCCCTCTGGAGATGGTGATGAGCATCGTCCCAGACCCTCTCGCTCTCCCGGAACCAGTAATCCACTGCGGGGACATCAGAAGGTTCGCCATCCCAGGGAAAGAGTGGAGGTTGGAAGCCCAGAATACACTGGAATGGCGTAAGTCCGGTGGTAGGTTGCCGCAGGGAATTCTGGGCGTATTCCGCCCAGCCCAGAAACTGGCTCCAGGAGTTTTGATGACCGTGACAGAATGTTCTGAGGAACCGCCCCACTTCTTGGATTTTCCTCTCTGTCTGGCCGTTGGTCTGTGGATGATAGCCAGACGAGAGGCTGACGGTCACACCTAGGAGTCTGAAGAAGGCTTTCCATAGTCTGGAGATGAACTGGGGTCCTCTGTCCGAGACTATGTCCTCAGGTAATCCAAAGCATCGGAAGACATGGTTGAATAGGGTTTCGGCGGTTTCCAGGGCTGTGGGCAGACCCTTCAAGGGAATCAGACGGCAGAATTTGGAAAATCGATCGACAATGACTAAAATGCAGGTATTACCTTCAGATGATGGGAGATCTGTCATGAAGTCAACTCCTAGGTGTGACCAGGGGCGGTTTGGGATGGGCAAGGGATGGAGTTTACCTGCAGGTAGATGGCGAGGACTCTTCGACATAGCGCACTCTCTACAGCCTTGAACGTATCTCCTCACATCCCTCGCCATGTGCGGCCACCAAAAGCGTTGGGATAGCAGCGAGAGGGTGTTGTTGGTCCCGGGATGTCCTGTGCCCAAAGATGTATGGGTGGAATGGATCAGATCTACCCGTTGGTTTTCAGGAATGAAGCGACGATTGGGGGGACAGCCCGGCGGAGTCCTGGATTCGGGAGTGGCGACGACTGTAGGAGCGGACCAGGTGATGGGACAGACCGTGATCTGTTCTGGAAGGATTCTGGCTGGGGTCTCCATGATTTCTGGCTGATCATAAATTCGGGACAGTGCGTCCGCTCGGATGTTCTTTGACCCAGGTCGGTAAGATATGGAGAATTGGAATCGGGAGAAGAACAGGGACCATCGGGCCTGACGAGGACAGAGTCTTTTGGCTTCTTTGAGGTACTGAAGATTTTTATGGTCTGTAATCACCTGGAAAGGATGTTTGGCTCCCTCCAGCCAGTGTCGCCATTCTTCCAGGGCAAGCTTTATAGCCAATAGCTCCCGATTTCCGATGTCATAGTTTCTCTCCGCCGGGCTGAGCTTCCTGGAGAAATAGGCGCATGGATGGAGTAATGCTGGTGTACCATGATGTTGTGATAGGATGGCTCCTACTCCAGTTGTCGAGGCATCTACCTCGACCACGAACGGGATTTCAGGATCTGGGTGAGTCAGGAGTGGAGCTTGAGTGAAGGCTTGTTTGAGGGCTTGGAAGGCTGCGTCGGCTTCGGGAGGCCAGGAGAGTTTCTTGGGTTGGTTTTTGAGTAGGTTGGTAAGCGGAGCGGTAATGAGACTGTAGTTGTGGATGAAACGTCTATAGAAATTGGCAAACCCTAGAAATCGTTGGAGTTCTTTAATAGTTGTTGGTTTTGGCCAGGAGACAACGGCAGTGACCTTCCCCTCGTCCATGCGAACCCCTTCATGATCAATGATGTACCCCAAGAACTGAACAGACGGTAGGTGGAAGGAGCATTTTTCAGCCTTGAGGTACAATTGATGGTCTCTGAGGGTTTGTAGGACCTCCGCAACGTGGTGGCGATGTTCGGCCTCACTCCGGGAGTAAATCAGGATGTCATCAATGTAGACTATGACGGAGATATGGAGGAACTCCCGGAGGACTTCGTGAATGAAGTTCTGGAATACGGAGGGGGCGTTGACCAGACCATAGGGCATGACCAGGTATTCGTAGTGCCCTGTAGGGGTCACAAACGCCGTCTTCCACTCGTCCCCCTCACGTATTCTAACCAGATTGTATGCGCTGCGGAGGTCCAACTTCGTGAATACCTTGGCTGATCGGAGTTGTTCCAAGGCCGCAGGGACGAGAGGAAGGGGATACCGGAACTTTATTGTTCCTTGATTCAGAACTCGATAGTCGATGCAAGGACGCAGCCCTCCATCCTTCTTGGCCACAAAGAAAAAGCTTGAGGCAGCGGGTGACGTAGACTGGCGGATATACCCCTGACTCAGTGCTTCCTGAATATACTCCTCCATGGCCTTAGTTTCCGGAAGGGACAACGGGTAGATCCTACCTTTGGGCATAGGAGCGTCTGGCAGCAGGTCTATGGCGCAGTCCCATGGCCGATGTGGAGGTAGCTGGGAAGCTCTCTTGGGGCAAAAAACGTCTTCATATGCGGAGTATATCTTCGGGATTTGAATGGATCGTTTATCTACTGGACTTTCAACTGACGTGACATAGATAGTAAGGGGTTTCTGAAGTTGAACAGGTAGGTCGGGAAAACATCTGGTTTTGCAGTCTTCACCCCATTTTCTTATCTCTCCTGTGCCCCAAGAGAGGATGGGATCATGCTTCACCAGCCACGGGCGCCCTAAAATGATGTCCATGGATGCACCCTCCAGAACCAGAAATTGGATCTCCTCCTTGTGGAGCAATCCCACTTGGAGATAGATAGGCTCACATTTGCGATGGATACGTGCCTGGGAATGGATTGCGTTGGTTATGGGTTGGATCTGGTAGACGTGCGTCGAGGCTTCGGTGTTAAGATGGAGCTGGCGACAGAGGGCGTACGAGATGAAATTTCCAGCTGACCCGGAGTCGATGAGGGCCGTGACTGAAACAGATACAGAAGGGGTAGTTAACTGGACATTGGTGGTGAGAGGATGCATTTTTTCAATGGGAGAACTGAATACACTCACCAAAGGACGTGCTGGACGAATGGGACAGTCCAGCCTGACATGTCCTTCGGCACCACAGTACATACATAAACCCCGGGTCAGCCTCCTCTGTCGCTCAGTGATGGTGAGTCTACCAGATTCCACGATCATTGGTTCTGGTTCTGGAGGGACTGCTGGCTCTGGCGAACGGAGGAGTGCTTGGGGTGCAGATGGAAGATCGTGCTGGTAGACCCTCAGACGATCTGAACAGCGGAGGGATAGTTGGATGAATTTCTCCAACCCCATGGTATCGTCGAGGGCTGCTAGCTGTAGTCGGAGGCTGGGCTCCAGTCCGAGCCGGTAGGTGGTGAGGAGAGATCGCTCATTCCATCCGCTAGCAGCAGCCAGAGTACGGAACCGGAGCGCATAATCCTGAGTGGACATGGCTCCCTGTTTGAGATGGTATAACTGTTCTCCAGCTGCTACTTCTGCATCTGCGCGACCGAAAACCTCCTTAAAGTACTTGACGAATGCTTGAATGGAGCTGGTTACCGGCCCAGACTGTTGCCAGATGGTTTCTGCCCACCGAAGAGCCGATCCAGAGAGAAGGGAGATGATGAAAGCGATTTTGGACCGATCTGTGGGATATAATTCAGGTTGCATGGTGAATATTAGAGAACATTGTAACAGAAAACCATTGCACTCCTCCGCCCCGCCAGAGTAGGGCGCTGGTCGAGCCATGGGACTGGATGAGTGGGTGGACGGTGAAGAAGTGCTCGGTGCTGGTGGTGCTTCGGGAAGTGGAGCAGATGGTGACAAGACTCTCTTCAGCGAGTCCACCAACCCCTGAATGGGATCGTGAGTGCTCATGCTGTTGATTGTAGTTGGTCCGGTCTTCTGTTATGGGAAGCAGACGGACAAAGGAGGTGAGTGAATTATCAACGATGTTTATTTAATAACAACTGAGCACACAAGGAGAACGAAGGAGAAGTGAGTGGAGTCTGGTTGTTTGGGTGATCCTTGGTGGCAGGCTGGATGACTGATACAGAGGGAGACCGAATGCACACACCAGAGGGCTTGCGGGGAAGACAGACTGATGACAAACACAAGGCAGACAGGACACCGGGAACACTGGACAAACTAGGAGAGACAGAGAGCAGATAAGTACAATATACTGAGGTTGAAATGCTAGTGATTACCAGGAGGTGTTCACTCAGAGTCCGCTTCGTAGGAACGAGACCGGACACTGAGTGAAGTGAGGTGTGTGCTTATATAGTGACTATGAGTGATTGGGTGCAGCTGTGTGTGGTTAATACTCAGGTGACGGTGATCGTTGAGTGATGCTGGTGGAAGAGCCTGGCCAATCCGTGACACCTGCAAAGCCTTTTTAAACTTTAAAAGCAAAGATTGCTTGGTTTTTTTTATGCATAGGTCAGTACAGTGAGATGCAAATTATGTATAAAAAATGTAAAGTATATTCTTTAGACCTTAACCTGTCAAGGTTTAGGGTTGCCCCAGCTACATTTGTATGCAAAAGTTTGGCCAACCCTAATAATTTTCATAATTGCAAGCCATAGCCATTCAAATCAGCAATTTATTTGGATTCGTTTTATACCCTAGGGAAAAAACTACAATTCAGTTTTGACATAATACTTTTAATCAACAGATTCAATGCAATTTAGGTCTTTAAGGGCATAAATTTGGGCACCCCAACAGAATAATGACATCAATCTTTTCTACAGCCACCTCTTGCTGAAATAACAGCCTGTGGATGCTTCTTATGGTCAAGGATAAGGGATAAGTCCCTAAATTCTTGCTGAAGGAATTTTGGGTCATTCTTCCTTGCAAAATTTCTCCAGTTCAGTCTGGTTTGATGGGTGGGGAGCATGAACGGTCCTTTTTAAATCAACCCATGTTTTCGATTGTGTTCACCTCTGGGGACTGGGATTGCCATTCTAGACCATTGTATCATGTCTGAGCATGAATACCTTAGTAGATCTGGAATGGTGCTTTTGGTCATTGTCCTGCTGAATCATCCAACCCTGACATAACCTGACTGGTTCCTGAACATTGTTCATTCAGATTCTGCTGATACTGGGTGGAATCCAAGTGACCTTCAGCTCTGACAAGGTTTCCAATACCTGTGCTTGACACACATCCACACAGCAAGATCCACCCTCCACTATATTGTACAGTAGGAAGCAGGTTCTTCTCCTGGAATGCTGTGCTCTTTTGTTATGCAAAGTGCCCATGGTTGTGGCATTTGTCCACAGCATATTTTTTGAAAATGATTCAGGCTTGTCCAGATGAGCCTTTGCATACCTCAAACAACTCTTCTTGTTGGCAGAATGCAGAAAAGGCTTCTTCTGCATCACCTTCCATTGAGCTGTTCTTGTTGAAGAGTGTGCTGGACTGTGGAACAATGTGCAATGACATTTATTAGCAGCAATATGTTCCTAAAGCTCTTTGGATTTGGTCTGTGGTTTCTCTGTGACAATTCTAACCATTCTTCGCCTTTGCCTTTCAGATATTTTTCTTGGTCTAGCACATCTTTCCTTCACAATACCTGTTATTGTGCCTTCCATTTTCCTACTATATTGCTGACTGTGGAGATGAAGACTTTAGACCTTTGCAATAGCTTTTTGCATCCTTCTCCTAATTCATGTTGGTGAAACTATCCTAGTTTTTAGGGCATTAGGAAGTTCTTTTGAGGTTCCCATGTTGCTATTTTCAGGTTCACAATAAGAAGCAAATCTCTTAAATATTTTTTTTATGATTAGTTGCACCTGTGTTAAGAGTCACTCAAATCAACTTTGTGTTGTAATCAGTCATTAATTGATTACAGGTTTTGAAATCCACACAAAAGAGAGGGCGCCCAAACTTTTTCAGTTTCAATATAATTTTACATATCTCAATACTGCTGCACTACTAATTTCTGTCTGAAAAACGTGACATTCTTTACAATGTCAGAATGCTGTTCATCAACTTCAGCTCAGCATTCAACACCATAATCCCACAACAGCAAAACAATAAACTCAACTCGCTCTGCCTTAACACCTGCCTCTGCAATTGGATCCTATACTTTCTAACTGGAAGACCTCAGTCTATGTCAGCCACAACACCTCGAGCACTACCACACTGAGCACAGGTGCCCCACAAGTCTGTGTGCTCGGCCCACTGCTCTTCACTGCACTGTCAAGTTCAGCTCCAACCCCACCATCAAGTTTGTGGCACAGCTGGAAGAGTGGTGTGACACTAACAACCTGTCCCTCAATGTGTAAAAGACAAAGCAGGATGTGATGGACTTCAGGAGAAACTCTGTAGACCACCACCCAATGACCATCGACAGCTCAATTATAGAGAGTCTGCAACTCTGAAGACAGCTGAGAAGATCATTGGTGTTCCTCTCTCCTCCATTCAGGACATTTTCCTGTCACAGTTCTCCAGCAAAGCTATCAGTATTTTGAAAGACTCCACCCATCCCTTCCACAGCCTCTTCCAACTCTAGACATCAGGAAGAAAGTATTAAACCCACTTGAATAGACAAGCTATTACTTCCCACAATCCATTGGAGCCCTCAACTCCAATCCGCTTGCCCCCCTGTGAAATATTGTCCACAGTCCCAGATCCCAAAATCAAGACTATAGCTCCTCCCCCTCACCATACCACATGGAAACCTCAAAACAATATGCAATTCTGAGTGTGCTCACTGTGTCTGAGTGGGCTTGACAAACCACCTGTAGAAAACATTCTCTTGTCTCTGACATTTTAACCAACACTTGCACCTGTTGTGCACATTTGCACCAGACACTTTCTTACAATCACTCCATATCTCTAGAAAAAAAACAAACAAACAAAAAACTGCATTTCTGAAGTGTGCCTCACACAGGTGAGTGGGCTTGACAATAACCACCTGTAAAAACAGGTGTCCTAGTCTCTCTACACTACCTGACAAAAGTCTTGTCAATTCCAGTTGTAAGAGCAACAAATAATAACTTGACTTCTAGTTGAACATTTGGAAAAGTGTCAGAAGGTAGATTTTTCCGATGAATCACCTATTGAACTGCATCCCAATCATCACAAATATTGCAGAAGACCTATTGTAACCCGCATGGACCCAAGATTATCATAGAAATCTGTCAATTTTGGTGTAGGAAAAATCATGGTTTGGGGTTACATTTCAGTATGGGAGCATGCAGGACATCTGCAGAGTGGATAGCGACACCAACAGCCTGAGGTATCAAGATATTTGTGCTGCCCATTACATTACAAAACACAGGAGAGGGCAAATTTTTCAGCAGGATAGCACTCCTCATACTCCACATCAAAGTTCCTAAAAGCAAAGAAGGTCAAGGTGCTCCAGGATTGGCCAGCCCAGTCACAAGACATAAATAGTATTGACCATGTCTGGGGTAATCTTGGTAAGGCATAGAAGATGAATCCAAAGAATCTTGAACTCTGGGAGTCCTGCAAGAACGCTTTCTTTGCCATTCCAGATGACTTTATTAATAAGTTGAGTCATTGCAGAGATGTATGGATGCAGTCCTCCAAGCTCATGGGAGTCATGCACAATATTCATTCTTTTTACACTGCACCATGACTTTATATTCTATACTGTACATTACTTCTGTTATGTGGCAAGACTTTTGTCTAAAAGTCAGATCTTATTTCCTAATTAAATAATTCAAAATCAAGACATGATCATATTTTATTTTGGTAAA
Organism: Danio aesculapii; assembly: GCF_903798145.1. Classification (NCBI taxonomy): domain Eukaryota; kingdom Metazoa; phylum Chordata; class Actinopteri; order Cypriniformes; family Danionidae; genus Danio; species Danio aesculapii. The sequence goes on along the minus strand of NC_079459.1, from coordinate 6,841,983 downwards.
ATAAGCGTAATCTAGAGGCCTTTGCCTTTCATATAAGCCACTTCTTATACCAAATGATCCACTAGAAGTCAAATTATTATTTGTTGTTCCTAAAACTTGGATATGCAACAAGACTTTTGTCAGATAGTGTCCACTATCAGAAATAAAGGTACAAAGGCTGTCACTTTGAAACAGAGTGATAGGAAAACATATTTTAAAGTTTTTTTTCGTTCTCTCGCAAATGTTTTGCGTTATCTTGCAATATTGTTTCTCTACAAACACTTCCTGTTCACTTCATTAATGAAAATTCTCCCGTATTTGACTATTTTATCCCACTTTCTTTACATTAAAGCTGTGCGCCGATTGTCGCCTTTGATATGCAACCTCTGAACCAGTGAATGCATGTATAAGCGCTGACTGACAGACGCGCTCTGTACAATAAACTGATACCAGATCAGCTTCTGAACATGCTTTTACATCACTTTTGTACATTTAAAGTGATGCCTGTTCTCAAACAGATGAGCAGTTTTGCGAGAACGCAAATCATCTTTGTGAGGGAACGCAAAAACCTTAGAAATATGTTTTCCTATCACCCAGTTTTTTTTTCTTCCACCAATTTTTTTTCCCCACCATCACGTCCCTTCCGGGTCTCCGTAGGTAACAGCTACAAGATGTGAAGGAATTGGCCTTGGCTTTTGTGTTATGTCACCGTCAGCTTCTCTTGACTCTGTAAATACACTCCTATTTTCATTCCCACTGTCAAAGAAAAAGTCTAATTCGAAACATGTCCCTGGACTTTGCCATTTGGATTTGGATTTTTTTCCTCTTTGTCGTACTTTGGCCTGGACAGAACAAAAACACACACACACACACACACACACGCACACACACACACACACACACAAAAACAAGAGAAAGGAAATTGGCATAGGAAGTTCATGGATTAGTATTATGAACACTCGTAAAGCACCAACACTCAATTATGCTCCTTGTCGATTGGCTGCCAAACAGACCCAAAAACAACTCGAGGTGACCAATGACCCTCTGCTACTTTTGTAATGTTTCTTTAATGTTCCAAAGAAATCGTAAGACAATTACTTTTGGAACTCGATTTGTGAGAAAAGCCAATAGAGTCTGAAGCACTGCATTACATAAATCAATAGCGCTGCTGATTTGATTTACCTTGTCAAAGACCCCAATTCATTCCCGCTTGTGTGACTGAGGTCTGTGCTCATGAATGGGGGGTATAGAGTTCTCCTCAAATAACCATCCATCCAGGAGCTTCAAGTGGCAGTTTAAATATACAGAAATATTCCCAAACAAATCCACATGCCAAGGGAAACAGCTTCTACTTATTTATGTATTTATTGAGATTTCCTGTATATGTATATAGATATGCTGGGACCTGCTGGCTGGAAAAGATGCTTGAGTGTATATTTGTGGATTCCAGTAATGGGTTTTTACTTAATTTTTCTGTATTAAATTAAACATTTTTTGTTAAAAAATGTATGTGCAATTACAGTAATTATGTAGTTTTTATTTATTAATTAAACATTTCAGTGTGATATGAAAATACAATTTTCAAATAAAGCTGAACTTGTATGTATAATACAATAACAATAATAATAGTTGACAGGATTAATTTATAAAGACAAAGTTGGGACAGTATAGAAAAACCCCAAAAAAAGAAAGAAAGAAGTGATTTCTGAATTTACTTTGACTTATTTCATTGCAGACAATATAAACACAACATATTTCAAAGGTTTTGTCTGGTCAACCTTATTTCAATTGTAAATATACATTCTTTCCTGTCATTCAGACCTGCAACACATTCCAAAAAAGTTGGTAAAGAAGCAATTTCAGGCTAGTAACCAGGTAAATTGGTTAAATAATGATGTGATTTGAAACAGGTGATGTCAACAGGTGATTGTAATTATGATTCGGTACAAAAGCAGCCTCTAATTGTCTTATAAGTGTTGTGAAAAGCAAAGGCAACATTACAAAGTGGTAAATGCTTTACTGTTCCAACTTTTTTGAAATGTGTGCAAGAACCAAAATGGTTTATTTTGAAAAAAAATATTTTGTATATATTTGTCTTTTTGTAAATTTTGTGTATTCCATACTGTCCCAACTTTTCTTGATTTGAGGTTGTATTAAAAATAACCAAAACATCAATGACTACTACTACTACATTGACTATGACGATACAGCAGTAATATTACTATTATTACTATTATAAATAGTTATTTTCTCATATAATGTTTTTTATTACTGCAGTGGTTATTAGTACTATTAATCGAAAGGTTAAATGTGGATTTGTGAATTTCTCTGAAATTGTGCCTCTTTGACATTTAGACAGTTTTTATTATTGAATGTTTTCATTTTAGTTCCCTTACTGTCAATAATTAAAAAAGGGACTATAAGTGATGTTGGGAATAACCCTGGAACTTTTACTGTAACACTAGTTATTGTATCCTTCCCATGAAATTTGTGCTGTAATTTTTTTTTACTGTTGCTTAAGCATGTCTGTGATGTTATTGAAATAGTTTCCAGTTTGACGAATTAAAACACGATCCCGAGATGGTACATTATGTGGCATTGGCACGTTTCCCACAGAACAATCTGCTCCATATTTAAAAAAATAAATAAAAAAATGAAAAGGTTTATTGAGCTGAAAATACATCACTTCCACATTTAAGTCTTCTGTGGTAGAAAATATTAAAAACAAAATATATTTATCCTAACATGCTAATTTCAAAATGTAAATAATTTATGAATACAGCTTTAAATCGCTATCATGAAATCTTTTGTTGACAGTTCAAAACCAAAGTTGGCATGGTTTTATGCTTTCTGGGCCGGAGGAAGCTGTTCTCCACATTATTATGAGCTGCATGGGGTTGTGCAGATGGAGACCAGCATTTTGTTTTAGAAATGAGTCTATTTATTTATTTCAAACAAGAAAAATGGGATAAGTGGAAATAATCTCGTTTTCTGTTTGAAATAAGTTTTTTTTTTAACCATTGTCAGATAATTTAGCTTGTTTTAGGAAAAAACTTTCACTTAAATTATTCATTCATTCATTTTATTTTCAGCTTAGTCCCTTTATTAATCAGGGTTTGCCTCAGTGGAATTAAATGCCAACTTAACCAGCATATGTTTTATGCAGCAGAGACCCTTCCAGCTGCAACCCAACACTGGAAAACACCCATACAGTCTCATTCACAGCAAATTTAGCTTATTCAATTCACCTGTACCCCATATCTTTGGACTGTGGGGGAACCCGGAGCACCTGGAGGAAACCCACACGAACACGGGGAAAACATGCAAACTCCACACAGAAATTCCAACTGACCCATCCAGGTCTCGAACCAGCAACCTCCTTGCTGTGAGGAGATCATGCGCCACCGTGACACCCCTCAATTAAATTATATTTAATTAAATGATTACTTAAATTATTACTAAAATTAGCACAGGAGCAAACGGTTTTATAAGGGAAATCCAAAAGAGTGAATGTAGTCAAAGGTGAAGGGGTCAAGGCATGCAGTCAAACAAACATAAACGAAACACTGCAAGATATCAGAGGAAACACTTACGTAATGCTCATTAGGGAAACAAGACTCAGCACTGGATGTGTGTGTGTGTGTGATGTGTACACTACCTGAAAAAAGTCTTATTGTCGATCCCAGTTGTAAGGGCAACAAATAATAACTTGACTTCTAGTTGATTATATGGAAAAGTGGCAAATAAATCAGCCTCCACATCAAAGTTCCTGAAAGCAAAGAAGGTGAATGTGCTCCAGGATTGTTCAGCCCAGTCACCAGACATGAACATTGTTGAGCATGTCTGAGGTAAGATGGAGGAGGCATTGATGATGAATCCAAAGAATCATGATGAACTCTGGGAGTCCTGCAAGAACTCTTTAAAGATGACTTTATTAATAAGTTATTTGAGTCATTACAGAAATGTATGGATGCAGTCCTCCAAGCTCATGGAAGTCACACGCCATATTCATTCTTTTCCCACGGCATCATGACTTTATATTCTTTACTGTACATTTGTTTATGTTATGTGAGAACACTTTTTTCTCAGCAATTCAGACCTTACTGCCCTAATCATATTTTATTTTGGTAAAATAAGCGTAATCTAGAGGCCTTTGCCTTTCATATAAGCCACTTCTGATACCAAATGATCAACTAGAAGTCAAATTATTATTTGTTCTTCCTAAAACTTGTCAGGTAGTGTGTATATACAGTCCATGTAATCAGTCTTCACAAGCTTCAGCTGTGTGTGTATGTGTGTGTGTGTGTGTGTGTGTGTGTCTGTGTGTGTATGTGTGTGTGTGATAATAAAGGTGTGACATGGAACTGGTGTGTAAGTGCAGTGCTTGATGAGGTATGTAGTTAATGTGAATGACGGAGTGACAGCGATGAAGGTTCTGAAGTGAAGTTTTCCTGTGCTCAGGTTAGTAGGGAGTAATAAACATTCTAGGAAACCTGTGATTCTGAACAGAGTTAATGCATAAATCTGTCATATAACAAGCTGGTTATTTGAGAGCAGTGCGGTGCAAGGACAGGAACTGAGAACCACTGATGTAATGATCACTTAATTATCATTAAATGCCCTGGCAGTGGCAAATAGTTTTGATGTCAGAATTAGTTTGATTACATTAGAGCATGTATGTAAAATTAGAGCATTCACAAGATATGTTTAACTGTTAGTAAGTGAAGGAAATGCTGTTGTTTAAAACACTGTAGTGGTTTAGTGTTAAACCACTACTTTATAACAAAAATGGGGACTCTACAACTTTTCCCATTGTTCATTATTTCATTGTTGGATTGTGTGTATTAGAATGTGATGAATGTTGATTAATTATCATTTAAACTATAATTTATTGTCTATTTAAAAAATAATTGTTGCTCTGCACTAAAAACTATTTTTTTTACTTATTATTGTTAGATATTTGGACTAAAAACAAGACAAAAGCATAAAAGCATATTTGCAGTGTTCACTGAAGCATGCATATGCAATCTACTAAAATATATAGCCAAAGTATAATTCACACACTGCAAACAAGCATCTTTTATTAGTTAGAGAGGTCTGAAGAACAAGGCCTCAGTCTGCTGTAATTGTCAGAGTGTCCATCATCGGCCAAAACCCAGAAAGACCTGCAAACCTGTCTCCAGGTAATATGCAAGTACCCTCGCGGACAGTAATGGTCCTTGACAGAAGGACACTGTGTCTCAGAATAAGGAATGTTGTCTTCAATATCTAGAGAGAGGCCTCTGACAGCGTCTCCTGTCAATCAAACCAGTCACGGCGCGATCAAAGAAGTGCGGTCAAGTACGTGCGCAAAGGCCTTTTCCCCTCTTCTTTTGGAAAAGTGGTGCTGTTCTGGCCTCTTTACAGACGAGAGCGCGCTGACTGACATGCCTGAGAAAGGCCTCCCTGTCTGTCACAACAGGAGGTCGTGTCTGTTCCTGTGACAGACATGACTACTGTAAAAATCATTTTGCAGAATATTGGACATGTTGAAGAGTGATTAAATGAAGCAAACTATTTTAGGTTTAAGATAATGATGATAAAATTCTTACTGTAGGACAATTTTTGGGTCAAGGTATACTTGATATTCAATCAATCATGATCATGTTTACATATCTTAAAGGCATAGTTCACTCAAAAATTAAAATGTACTTACTATTTACTCTCAACTGGTTGTTTTAAGAAGAAAAACCTTTGGCGTCAATATGCTGACATGACACTTTATCATTATGATTAATAACATATTTGCTAATATAATTGGGGTGTATAACAGTCAAACTATTTTACTTTCATTATACTCAGGCAGTATAATATAAGTAAATAATGTAAGGAAATAAAGTAATAAATTATTAATCTAAATACCCTGCACATTTTTATTCCGGTTGGGGGTCTGAGGACCGGAATTGAGAACCACTGCACTAAGAACCCATTTATGAGCATGTAACCCAGATCCTAGCACTAAACCCAACCATTTGTCGAGGATATAGCAGAGATACAACCACAGTCACAGTTTATTCAAATGTTATTGGCTCCCTCTGTGTCTCAGAACCAATAGGCTTAAACCAGCGACCTTCTTACTGTGAGGCAACAGCACTACCTACTGCGCCACTGTGTAGCCGCACTGTAAACATTAAAGTTAAAAATGTATTTTTTTATTTCATATATTAAGTTTTTAGCAATGATACTGCCAAAATCATTCCGCATAAATCCACAGATTTTTTTTTTACAAAATCCTTCACAGAAATAGCTAAAAATGTCTGCAGATTCTGTCCGGACTTAGTCATGACCTATAGCAACATACTAAATGCTGGAGTGTCTTTTAGAATCGGAGGGTATCAGCGAGCAGAAGCTGGATCCTTTTCAGCTTTTGAAAACTTATAAAACGTATAAATTATTGAAAAGCAACATAACTCGTTTGTATTTGCTTGCTTTTATATAGTTGTTTTTGCAGTACGTACATGTGGCTCCAGTTTTATTTGCCTGATAAATTATGTTCTAAATTATGTTCTACACACGTACTAGGATTTAGGGTTAGCTCCAAAATATTTCTGAAGTATGCATTTTTTTTTAAATGATTCATATTTTACAAATACATGCAAACAGTTTAATGCAGTGGTTCTAAATTCTGGTCTTCGGGACCCCTCTGCCCTGAATATTTTATAAATCTTCCTTACTTAAAACACCTGATTCAGATCATCAGCTCATTGACAGAGTGATTCATGAACTGATCCTTGTGTGTGATATAAGAGAGACATACAAAATGTGCAGGGCAGGAGGTCCTGAGGACTGGAATTGAGAACCACTGGTTTAATGGGATGCAGAATGAGGATGACCAAAAGAATCTCAGAACACTGCATGTCATAACATGACACTGAAGGGGTATACAAAGCATCATAAAGTGAGGAAAAGGGGTCCTGACCAAGGGTCAATATGTGAAGAGTTGGGAGTAAAAATATGTTGGCCCTCTCTACAACCCACTAGTTGTGCGAGCCGTTTTTATTTGTATTTTACAATTATCTTCGTTTACAGTGCTTTATTTCTCAAATATTAAAACATTTTCACTTAAAATAAAAATCACAATTTTATTAAAGTTGAAATCGTTTTTGTGTGAAGGTCATGTGATCAACAGGAAGCTGGCAGCATCTCATTTCTCACATGCGTTCTGTTCTCATGGTTCGAGTTTGTTCTTCCAAGGTAACCAAGAACGCGAATCCGTGCACAGACACAGCCACCATGGCATTTGCTTCATTGCCTGCCCCATTTATGCACCTGATTTATTTTGGAAATTGGGCCAAAAAAAAAAAAAAAAACGTTATTCTTCAGGCGTAGAAAAACTAAAGGGAAAATGACGATAAGAAGAGAAGTACAAAATCATTTTTTGCATCGCTTTTGGGAGCTAAAGATGGTGTTAAAGACATAATCTAGTAGAAAATATGCATTTACAGATTAATAAATGTGGTCTACTTATATTAAATATTTATATATATTTTTTTACTGGTTTTATAGACATGTTTTTTATTCTAAAACACATTTTACCAAAATGCAATAGTACTGAATTGTCTTTTACTGACATATTTTGCACACTGAAAATATTTTTCCTGAGACATGTTTCTAAAAGTTATGTCCTAATTAAGTTAATCATAGATTCAAGACTTCACACTTAGCTGATGATTGACTATAAAGCAAGTTTGGCATGCTGTCCAGGGAAAGAGCCTTGAGCTCAAAAGAACCACGAGCCCGGGGCTCCCTCCCAATTGTAGGGTGAGAGGGGAGTTTGAGCTCAGGTAGGTCTCGAGGACTCCCCCTTATTGCTGTATAGAGATAAACAGTTGATTAAGAGCTTGACTATAGTGTCAATTTGGATAGGTCGATTAACCTATGGCACGTGTTTTAGACTGTGGGAGGAAACCGGAGAACCCGAGGGAAACCCACGCGAGCATGGGGAAAACATGTAAACATGTAGGACTTGAACCAGTGACTTATGCTGTGAGACAACAGTGCTTGCCACTGGGCCACCGTGCTGCCCTATTAAAGAAAAAAAGAGCTGGAGAAGGGGTGGAAGAAGGGAAGGGGGGTTCAAAGAAAAGATATCTGCAGGAAAAACTAGTGAGTTTTAGTGAGTTTAGGAATCATCTGATGAGTCATATGATAGCTAATGCGGGACCAGCCTTGATCAATCATAAGCACATGCTCCACGCAAAATTAGTTTATAAATAAACTTCACTTAAAATAAGCTCTGGACCCTGCATCTCAAATGTTAGGAAAAGGGAAGGAGACTGAAGGGAATAATAAAGTTTGTGTTTTTGGGATTAACATTAACCCAGTAGTTGTTGCCTCCCTTTTTCTTTTATGTTTATTATGTCAATATTTTTGATATTTATATTATTTCCTTATAGATTTTATTATTTATGGATCAATCGTTGCATTCATTTTAACTGTTTTGTCGTGTTGTTGTTTTTAATGAGTTCAGAATGTATATTGTATTACTAAGTAATGCATTTAATTAATGTTCAGTGTCATTTCACTGCAGGGTTTTTGCTTTTGGAAAATTTATAAACCCACCTGAAGGATGCAAAGTAGGATTCACTGGTCCCTTTATTATAAATTGTTTAATTCTTCATTTTTGAAGCTGCTAGTTGACAAACACAATGCTGTTTTAAAATGTCCAAATCATTCAGACAGTTAAGTAGAAGAAATCAGGCTTTACTTTTCTGTTTCATTGATTGTATATTTAATAAACAATAAAATCATTTTAGGCTGGTTTGCAATGGCAATACTCCACTTTTTAGAGCAAGGTAGGGCTCCAAAATTTTTCTGCTTAGGGCCCCCAAATGTACAGGGTCGGCCCTGGTTGGCACCAATAAACACAGTACCTTGCTTTTATACTGTAACTTGTGCCTTGCTTTTGAAACACACAATGCATATAATTACATTTCTATCTTTTCATTTTGATAAAAAAAACACTCAACTCTGTTAATTCTAGTCTGATTTTGTTCCATCTTGTGGTTGGAATTGTGCTTTGTGTTCATGTTTGTGTCCATAAAGTCAGGGTTTCTTATGGGCTTTTCGCTACCGAGCATCCCTCCTCCACAGCACACTGCGGTTTTACAATTCACCACCGAACATCCAGAACTCCTGTTTTCTGAATAATAATCTCAAGCTCATATAGCTGATATCAAGTTTTATGTGGCTTGTGGATGTTTTACGACTTTGCGTTTTATGGTTGTTTTGTGTCAGAGCAGGGCAACAGTAGAACGTCCCTGCTGAGACCACATCCTCTGCCAGTTGTTTTGGCTGATCAAGTCTTTTAAAAAGAGCTAAACAGACAGTCTACGGTTTGTTTTGGTCTTCTAAATCCGTAAAGTAGGCCAAACATCAACCACAAATAAAGCAAATATGACTTATTTTGCAGGTTTGACTGGCATATTTTGTAATTTTATTTATTACTTTTTCCTTTCTCCTCTGTATGCTTGTAATTTTCCTCTTTCGTTCCAATTAGGCTCTTTCTGTTTACACAGAATGGAACGGTGTGTGATAACATCATAACTGCGTGCACGAGAGTACAACGGCAAAGTCTAACTTCAGGCAGGATCGGAGCAAAGGAAAAGTTTAGAGATCAACCCGATCTGCGTATTTGAGGATGGAATCAGATTGACAGCGCCAGAGCGTGCGAAAACATCTGTTTATTTGCAGTCTTTTTTTCCGCCCCCCAAAAATATTGATGAAATTGACGAGGAGATGATTAGTTGTTCTACTTGTGTGACAGAAAGTGAGCGTGTTTGTGTATGCGTGCGTTCACATATTTTACAGGGGCCTCCAATCCATTAGAATTTCAGACTGCGCTGAATTATTACCATAATAACACTGGCCTTTCACACACCACATTTCACCGGTTTGGCAGTGCATCGTTAAACTCTCCGCAGCCAGCAGACTTTTAATCATCGGCCTCACACCTCGTCTGGTTGCAGAGATGGGTTAGTAAATTATTATAACCACAAAATAGGAGTTGAAATCATCTATCAGCAAGAGCTTTGTTTAGTAGTTCCTACTCCATATTCAGAATGTGTTCAGTGGTTACAAATAAGGCACTGCATGGTTTCAATTATTGATTGGTTCTTAATGGGTCAAATCTATTTGTCTGGGGTGTATTTTTAATTTTTTTAGAAAAAGTTCCTGCCTAAAAGAGGAACAGAGGGAGATCCTGGCTGTTTCTCAATATGCAACCTTCAGTGATCTTGCGTCCGTGTTCTCATTTAACGTCATCATCAACCGTCAAAGTTCAGTTCCAAAACTCAAGACAGCAAGAACGCAGAACGTGTGAAAGTTCCAGGATGTGTTCTTGGTATCGAGGACGCACCGATGCACACTTGAGCGCAAAACTTGCTCCAAGTCCCAATGACTGAATAAAGGAGGTGGGAAGCACAGCATTTTCTATAGATTTATTATTAAAGTTCAGACATGTAGCGTATTTATCTCAGGAGTTTTCTTAGATGAGATGAAAGCAAACATTAACATGAAAATCTTAATAAAGGCATAAACACATTAAGGTTGTTTATTTGCTGAAATTCATATTAAAATTAGTTTTATTTGTATTGTGCAACGTATATTTATGTGTTTATGCATAGTATGTGTGTATGTATGTATGTATGTGTATGTATGTATGTATGTATATATATATATATATATATATATATATATATATATATATATATATATATATATATATATATATATATATATATATGTATATGTGTGTGTGTGTGTGTGTGTGTGTGTGTGTATATATATATATATATATATATATATATATATATATATATATATATATATATATATATATATAGCTTATGCATTTATACTTCTTCTTTTTTCTTAGTAATATTGCCTTTGGCGTAATTGTCAAACTCATTTTAGGTTGAGACCTGGTATGAACATTGTGTTTTATTTTTTAACTCAGCCTTGGATTATCCATGGGGTGTGAATGCACAACACATGAACTTCTGGAGTTTATAAAATTTGGACTTCTTCATTGGATACCTGGACTAGCTTTAATAGAAATCAGCAGAAGTAGAGCTCATTTTAATTCAATCTGACCTGCTTAGTCAGACGCCAAGAAAATGAAATCAACTTGAATATGTTTTATAATCATTCAGTGGAGACATGGAAACCAAATTCAGCTCACTAACAATACAGTATGTTCTTTCACATGCAGTTGAAGTCAGAATTATTAGCTCTCCTGAATTATTAGACCCTTGTATATTTTTCCCCAATTTTTGTTTAACGGAGAGAAGATATTTTTCAACACATTTCTAAACATAATAGTTTTAATAACTCATTTCGAATAACTGATTTATTTTATCTTTGCCATGATGACAGTAAATAATATTTTACTAGATGTTTTTCAGATACTACTATACAGCTTAAAGTGACATGTAAAGGCTTAACTAGGTTAATTAGGCAAGTTAGTGTAATTACGCAAGTCATTGTTTAACAATGGTTTGTTCTGTAGACTATTAAAAGCAAATATTGCTTAAGGGAGCTAATAATATTGACTGTAAAATAGTTTGAAAAATAAAAATTAAAACTGCTTTTATTCTAGCCAAATAAATCAAATACCACTTTCTTCAGAGGAAAAAATATTATTGGAAATACTGTGGAAAATTCCTGGCTCATCATTTGGGAAATACTTGAAAAAGAAGGAAAAAATCATAGCAGGGTGGATAATTTTGACTTCAACTGTACCTGTCCATGATCAAAATTTTGATGTGAAAGTATGATGAAAGCTTCTCAATGACAAAATGAACAGTTTAGTCGTCAATTTGCGTAATGCTGGATGGTATGATGTATATATTGCTACCACAGAATTAAACATGTACCGTGAAATATTTTTTCTATTCTGTGTATACCATAAAATGTAAATAAGTGGGCGTGGCCAGCTCACATGCAGCATGCATGAGGCTTAGAAAGACGCTCTATTGGAGAGTGGCAGTGTACACTGAAAACACTGTTCAAAGATGATTACTTGGATTTACTTTTTTGTGGTTGTAAACCATTTATTTGGGCTGAATTTAAACAATTTAAGTTGAACATTGCTAAATTTAATTTGTTTGTTTAAATTCAACACAAATAAATTGTTTGCAACAATTTTGCAGACATCATTTTCTTTTCAGTGTAGCCAATATCTTTATATTTTCAACAAGTGATCATTTAGCTTCAGTATTTATAAATAAGAACTGTATTGGTGTATATTTTGTATTTTTGAAGGAAAAACAGTTATTTCCTTAAAGGGTTTACATATTTATATAAGTGGGATATATTTAATGCGAGAAGATGTTACTTGACAAATGTTTATAATAATAAGATCTGTTTACATAAAACCTTTGAATTGTGACATAGTGGAATTTGTTGTTCATCTTTTGTTTACTATATTTTCATTCATTCAATCATTTTCCTTCGGCTTAGTCCCTATTTTATCAGGGGTCACCACAGCAGAATGAACCGCCAACCATACCAGCATTTCTTTTACGCAGCGGATGCCCTTCCAGCCGCAACCCAGTACTGGGAAACACATACATTCTCGCATTTACACACACTAATACACTAAGGCCAATTTTGTTTACCTAATTCATATCGCATGTCTTTGGACTGTTCGCAGACCCACGCAAATACAGGGAGAACATGCAAACTCCACACAAAAATACCAACTGCCTCAGCTGAGACTCGAACCAGCGATCTTCTTGATGTGAGGCGACAATGCTAACCACTGAGCCATTGTGCTGCATTTTACTATACTTATGTTAAAAATGAAATACAAAATAATCAAATATGGTCAAGTCATTTTCTTATATTAAATATTCAAGCTTATTGATTATATAAAACCCTTTTGTAAATTTTCTGGAATAGCTAAACCCGAAGTGTTTATTTTTGGAATTACTTGTGAAAATATTGACTGCCACTGCAGTACTCATAAACATATCGATATAAGTACAGTATACTCCAAGCCAAGCGTTTAATAGCTATGTACTGGAGGAAATTGGAAAGGCCATCTATTGGCCATCAACTGTGTCTAGAAACAGAACTGATGCAATCGGTTCTCTTTCAAACAGACTAGACAAAAAGTGATGAACATGCACCCACAGTCTTGTTGCTTTCAAGAGTTCCAGAGTTGACTTATTGTAAGCAGCACCAGTTGCTTTCACTTTAACCATTCTTTGAACAGATTATTTATGGGTCCAACATTACCCGTGTGTGTGATCATCCTTTCATTATCACACGGTCTGTTTTTACCTGTTTTCTTTTGCGTTAATATGGTTAAATGATCATTTTTTACAATAACATTGCTTTAATGGGAGATTAACTCCACATTTATGTGTAGTTAACTGGTGATCTGGGACCTTTAGCCAGAACAGATTACTGTGCATATGTTTTGTTAACCAAAAGAATAGTAGGCAGCAATATTTTGCTTTTTTAGACACATTTAAAATTTGTGGCTAAGAAATAATGAATTGTTTATGTTTGGTGTGGTCACAGATAAATTTGGTAAATCCTTCATTATGAGCTTTAAATAAATTATGTGAAAAAAACTAATTGTAATACTATGAAACCATGACCCATTTGCTCATTATTATAGAGCAAGCTCATACACGACACACAAAAAGTTAAATGAATGAGGAGGCATGTGGACATAACACAAAATCTAAATCAAGTAAGTTTAGCATGTCAAAGTCATATTTATGTGTATAAAATATATTTTCCTAGCAATAAAATTGTTGCTAGTGAAATTAGCGGGTGGCTAGTAATGTTGGAAAACTACTAGTCACAGTGGCTGGTGATCAAAATGTAATGTCAAGCCCCCTGCTGGCCGCACTAACACCACTTCCAACAGTTACCTAGTTTTCTCTTGTGGTCTCCCATCCAGGTACTGACCAGGCTCAGCCATGCTTAGCTTCAGTGAGTAACCAGTCTTGGGCTGCTGGGTGTCTGTGACATAAGAATGCACATGCACAAGCACAAAAGTCGCTCTAGGCAGTTACAACGCCTATTAAAGCAAATTTACTCCCCACATTTGGCGCCAGAACGTACACCAGCATACATGCTAAATGTAAACGTCTGTTGCGTTGTCAGCTTATGCATTTACATGCAAAGCAAATTGGACAAAATTAACACAGCGGGCTCTAGCTCTGTTCGCTCTAGAACAATCAGTGTCAGATTATACTAGTAAACACACTCATTGTGTAGTAATTGTGGCTACTAAGTGTGTTTGACTCATGGCTACACTTTGCAATTGTTTGACTAAGATGTTGCCTCAGGTGTTGGTTTTTATTTGCATCTTTGTTAGGTTATTCTATTGTTTCTGAAATTGTTTCTGCCTAAAATTTTGCATAATTGCATATTAAAGCATCCCGAGTCAACCATGTGAAGGTGTTGATGTTTCAGCCGAACTGTTACAATGACAGCCCGGCTGTTACTGTTTTCGCAGTGGTTACACTGTTTCTCTCAATCCATCTTTCTGTCTGTCTCCTTGCCCAGGGCACAGCACCCGTCTGCAATTTTATGAACCTCACATCTGTACCAGTGGGAGAAAGCAAGGCATAATAATGTTTTTACGTGGTAATTTTGCTGATTATTTCCATATTGGTCAATGCCCCAGTTACGCCAAACGAGCGGTTCAGACCCACGTCTTTCGGCGGTCGTAGATGTTTGCATACTTGTTTCGTGACACACTGAATATCCGTATCATTCCGTAACGTAATTATTGACCTCATTAGCGAATGAATGGAACCTAACAATCTTATTTTCCTTATCTGTCTCTGCTGTCAGCTGTTTGCGGCATGCAATGATCCCCTACGGCTGACTCTTCTGGCCTGGCGTTCCTTGTTTCGATTAATTTCTATTTTATTTTGGAGCCCTAATATAACGTTGAAATATATAATACCCCACTGTTCCATGTGGCAATTGGAAACAGTAAAAAATCTTGCTTGTGAGGGTAGTTTTATAACGACACTAATCATTAAAGCGAGCCGTAAACCAATCCAGATTCAACAATAAAGCCCCTGAGACAGACTGCCCTTGTCAACAACACATAAACATAAAAACAGATATGCAAAGACATACGTGTACATACGGAAATGCTTTACTCTCATTAGCTCACTGTGTGTATGTGTGTGTGTGTGTTTGCTTTCTTTATAGACTTTCAGTTAGTCGTGAGTTTTATGAACTCTGCTATTCAGTCATGTCTACAGTACATACAGTTTGTGTTTCATGGTGGTCCGAGCTATTTTCCCACTGCATTATAATAAAGACTTTCTCACATTTGACACAAAGGGGCATTAACCCTGTCTTTCCTTATCTTTAGACTGAATTATGTTCCATATTCCTTCATATCTCAAATGGCTTGCTTGTTTTCCCTTTCTCAAAAAGCACATCTGTATTATGTGTTTACTGGAAATCTTCACATATTTAAGATATTTACTTTGGTTCACAATACCACATAATACAACCTCTGTTTTACATATTAATTCTGACCAGTTCTGTTGATGGAAACTTCTGAGTTCTGGTGGTTTTGTTGTGTCAGTGTCAGTTAGCCTGCTTTAATTTTTTTCTTTTCCCCTCTTATTAGCTGGCCTATAAGTATAACATTTCTGGTGGAAATGGTTGTGTGTATGTGCGTGTGTATATGTGCCAGCCGTATTTGACATTGACATTTATTAGAAGGGTTAATGTGCTGGAAATTAACTGCCTGCAAAGAGACGTTGTTAGCACCCTTTTACCACACTAAAATCAGCTTTGACTTTTTCCATCTCAGACTTTATAAACTAATCTGGCCCTGTGCTTTCATTCTGTAATGATGGCTGGTGCTGGGCTGACTGCATAATGAGATACGGTTTTCTTTTTACAGCAGAAATGTGGATCAAATGTAAAAAATTAAAAAGAGATCAAATGTAAAAGAGCGGTCGAAAATGTTCATAAAGTACAATAAATGTCATCGTTTACAGTGCATGTACACTTTTCTTTTTTCTTCAGTGGAACATGCTAGAAAATGGATGTGAAAGATGGCTGTCAAGCTAAATTATCTGCAAATAATGACTGAAAAATTAATATTGTCAACATTTACTCAAGTCATTCCAGAGAGAAACTGATGAAATGCAGTGAAAGCCAATGAGGACATTGACATAATTATTAAAAAAATATCTATTTTAAGTTACTTCAAAAGTGTAGTTCACTACTAATTACATAATTAAAATTGTATTTAACTTTTATAATTAGTTTGTCTCAAAAGTAACTTTTAGAAGAATAACTCAAGTAATTTATTTACTTGACTCCATATAAAATCCTCATAAAATTCAATGTATAGCTCTGGGGTGTCCAAACTCGGTCCTGGAGGGCCGGTGTCCTGCATATTTTAGTTCCAACCCAATTAAACACACCTGAGCCAGCTAATCAAGCTCTATGTATACTAGAAACATCCAGGGAGGTGTGTTGAAGGACGTTTGAGCTAAACTATGCAGGACACTGGCCCTCCAGGACCAAGTTTGGACACCTCTTGTATAGCTAATATAAATTGAACTTTTTATTCTTTAAACTTGAGTCATTCAAACAGGTTATTTTAGCTTAAAAAATATAAACACAACAATTTTAAACAACATATCAAAACTCAAACAGTTCCAAAGCAATAAATATTTCATGCATATATATTGACATACATTTGTAATTACATTTCATTGTTTCTTAAGCATGAACAACTGTCAGATAAATCTATCTTTTTTTTGTTGGAAAAGCTGAATTATTAGTCAATCTTTCTGTGTGGCGTTTGCATGTTCTCCCTGTGTTCGCATGGGTGTCCCCCACAGTCCAAAGACATGCGGTATAAGTGAATTAGTTAAGCTAAATTGTCCATAGTGTATGAGTGTGTGTGTGTGTGTGAGAATGAGTTTGTATGGGTGTTTCCCAATATTGGGTTGCAGCTGGAAGGGCATCCACTGTGTAAAACCTATGCTGGAATAATTGGTGGTTAATTCCACTTTGGCGACCTCTGAAGTAAAGACTAAGCCGAAGGAAAATGAATGAACAATGTCTGTGGTTCTTGGAATTTATTACTTATATTGTCATAAATTAATTTCTCAATTCATGTTTCTTTCTTAAACACAAAGACTTGATAAATGCAGTCTTCTTTAGTTACTTTATTATTCTGCAAAATACATTTGTATAATAAAAGTACAATTACTCTGCTTCTCTGAATTGATTTGCAGATACTATGTACAGTATTTAAGTGAGTGTATTGTAAGTGACTAATTAAATTGCCTAACATTAGAAGTAATCCCTTACTTTACTGTTTCAGCAAAAAAGTAACTTAATTACAGTAACTAGTTACTTTGTAACTAAGGCCCCATCCCAATTCTACCCCTTAGCCCTTCCCCTTGTCCCAATTCTCGTTAGCTTGAAAGTGTAGGGCTAAAGGGAAGGTTTACATAGCCCTTGAAACTGAGATTTTTCAGGACCACTCAGAAATAAGGTGATGCACAAATTAGTATTTTTTTGTCATTATTACAAATTTTTACAAACAACAGGCATAAAACAAGAATGTTTTAATACCATCATGCTTTAAAAAAAATGCTGAATTTCGCTTTCTATAATCCACAATAATAACTCCTGCAAAGTAGTCCCACAACATACTTTCACAACTGTCACTTGATGTCTTTTGAATACTCTGTCAGAGAAGTCTAGGGGCTGGGAATAAGACGTCTGGTATAATGTTATTGTTGTTTTTAGATGTTTGGATCATAGATGCCCAAACTAGGGCCCATGGGGAGGTGATTTGGGCGAAATCCTTTGACAGAGATCGCTATTTCTATTTTAACAAAACCCTTTATTTATTTTTTTATTGCTCCGCAACAAAAAAAGCCAACTGAAATGAAATGTTTCATATGTTTGAAACATTTCAAATGTTGTAAATGAATCACACATGTAAAAACTGTCAACTTGTTAAAAAGCAATGCACAAGACATTGGCAAATCAAGGCAAAGGCAGGAACACATCGACTAGTGTTTTCAGCACTGAACTTTATAGTGTTATAAATGAGATTGTTCATGATTTTTCTGTAATAAGTTTCAAAATTATACTTCATTAGTTAATATGATTCAAAACGATGTCTTCTAGTTATTTTTAAAATATTAGCGAATAAATTAGGAAATTACCCATGGCAAATTTGATATAATATGATGTGATGTATTGGGTTTGGTATAAATTCGGTCCAAATCCTTCAATCAAGTTTGGTTTTTAGCCTTTTATAAAAAAAAAAGTTTGGGCACCCTTGGTTTAGATGAATATGGCCACGGTGTAAATACACAGTACAGTTACGATCTTATATACACGTCATATTGTTATGAATACATGATATTGTGGCCTTCAGTGATTTACTGAAGATAAATACCAACAAATAACGCAACTGGAATAACTACAGCAGTTGCCATCGCCGATCTCATATGAAGTAAGAGATTGTGATGACATACAGTATGATGACATGTGCAGGTGTTGTAGTGCTGTCCCACTTCATAGGGGTACATTTTGAAGCTTCACACTCTGTTTCAAGAGCCAAGGGTGTATACAGTGTATCCGGAAAGTATTCATAGCGCTTCACTTTTTCCACATTTTTTTATGTTACAGCCTTATTCCAAAATGGATCAAACTAATTTATTTCACATTAAACATTCTACACACAATACCCCATAATGACAATGTGATAAAAGATTTTTTTAAATTGTTGCAAATTTGTTAAAAATAAAAACCTGAGAAATCACATGTACATCAGTATTCACAGCCTTTGGCGTGACGTGACTTAAATTGAACTTTGGAGTGAATGCCAGGCGGTATGTTTGGAGTAAACCAGGCACCGCTCATTTTGGATTTAAAGCTGTAACATAAAAAAATGTGGAAAAATTGAAGCGCTGTGAATACGGATGCACTGTATATTGACTGTTCCTATCAGAAATGTATCTACGCTCCCAACAAAAGGCGACATGATCCAATTTTATATAAATGCCTTTTGTCCTTGAAGATTGACAGCTCTTGATTCCCACACACCTTCACTGTGTGCAACAGGAAGATTCTCTTTATGTATTTAATTAAAGATGTAGTCATGCAGGAACAAAAGGTTGAGAAAGTTACAGTTTTACATGAACTTTTAACATCTCGATAAATCGTCAGTAAACACCACAGGTGTCACTATAGCCGCTAGCATGGTGCTGCAGCTTTGAGTTATGAGCCGAGTTATGACTGAAAGTAACCTACCCTGCATTGACTTCACCGTAAAACTCACAGTATTCACAGAACACAGCATTTTATAGAAAGAAATTACTGTTAAACCTTGTAAAATCCCAGCAATTTTTACAGTGCATAAAGTGTGTGCACTTAGCTTTAAGCTCTTTCACAGCATTAATGGCTTTCTCTGACACCTTTACAAGAGATAAACTTTCACACGGGCTGGAAAACAGTCCCGCGTTCAGGAGCTGCGAACATCACATTTGAAAACCGCTGTCATTTTCTCACAATGTCCCAAACAAACAGGAATGTCCTGGTGTCTGACAGCGTGCTTAGCGTGAGTAATGTTCAGAGCTTTGGAGACCCAGCCGTGCTCCGTCTCCCCTGCTTTTGAAAGCCTGTAAAGCCTGTAGCCATCAGTGTTCTCTCCATGTACTTAACAGATCAGGCTTGTTCCTGCCAATTATTCAGCCGCAGAACTGCATTCAGGCCAAACTAAAACACAACAGTCAACACTACACCGCTACTGCCCTTCAAGCTTAAAGGAACAGGTTTACAAATAAAAGTTCTAACATCATCAGCTCACCCTGCTGTCGCTTCAGAACCACTCACTCACTCTCCTTAAGCCTAATCTCTGCTTGTTCAGCAGTCGCCACAGCAGAAGGAACCACCAATTACTCTAGAAATTGGTTTGTACAGCGGATACCCTTTCAGCCTCATCCCAGCATTGAGAATACAACCCTCAGTGCTGGGAAACACCCACATGCTTTTTTTCTCATTAACACAATGGTCAATTTATTTTATCCAATTCACCTATTGACCTTTTTCTGAAATGTGGAATTACCAGCGGATGAGCACTTCAGAATCTCGACTTTAGTATAGTAAATTAGGTTGGGCCGAGCCTTTAGGCTTAATTCAAAATGATTGGTTTACAGATTGAAAAGATTCACTTCAAGTAACTCGTGATTCTTCAGATCTTGAGACATTTTTTGGTGAATTCTCATGGTTTTAGTACCTTTTAAGCTTAACCGTCACTATTTGGTGTCATTGTATGGTTAAAAAAAGTCTAGAAATGTCTTAATTTCCACAAGAAAGTCAAGTGGTTTCGGACAGGAACAATTGATGACAGATTTGTCATTTTTTTGGTTGAACTATCCCTTTCCATATGCTGAACTGCAATATGGCTTACAACATCCATGCCTGCAGCCATTTTGGAGTCTCGCTTTCCTGGTCTTGGACAGAAGCTAATTAAAGACATCAACTGAGCAGCAGGAGCCAAATCTGAAGATTTGAACACCACCAAGCTTCAAGACGCCAAAGGATTGACAGCGCTCATAACGTCAATTTCACTTAAAAGCTCTATCATCTGTGATTGTAATTGAGATGCTTTTTAAGTCAAACGAATGTGTGACTTCTGCCTTCTTAAACTCCGTTTGGCTGGTCGGGGCAGGCGGTTGAGTTGATTGATGACTTGCAGTAAATCTTTGATGTTTCCCTCAACTCGCAGGCTTACACGTCTATGACCTCAGCAGGACTGCAAGATTTCACACTGAATGTGGCAAACTCTTTATGTGCAGCTCAGGCCATGCGTTTAATATCACAATATCAGCTCCCCCACAGCTATTTCAATCTTGGAGCGCCGCCACACACTGCGTATTTCTCTCACACACTTAAACGCTCTGAGTCTTGCTTGTTTTCTATTGTGAAAAAGGATCTGGAGTCGTTCAGGATTCTGAAGGTGGTTCCTTCATGACTTCATAACTTTTTGGTTAGTCCAAAGACATGTGGTATAGGTGAAGTGGGTAAGCTAAATTGTCAGTAGTGTATGTTTGTGAATGAGTGTGTATGGATGTTTCCCAGTGATGGGTTGCAGCTGGAAGAAAATAAATGAATGAATTATTAGTCATCCTGTGCATTATTATTATCTTTTTCTTTTTCAAATATTTCCCAAATTATGTTTAACAGAGCAAGGCATTTTTCACAGTATTTCCTATATATTTTTTTTCTTTTGGAGAAAGTCTTACTCGCTTTATTTTGGCTAGAATAAATGCAGTTTAAAAAAAAAAAGGCAAACACATTTGATCACTTTTTGCATTGAGAAGCGCATCTTTGGAATGGTTTACTAATGGTCACAAGCGTTTTGTACTCTGCTAATGCGCCCTGTGCCTCGTGTTTTAGACATGACTGACGTAACATGCGAGGCACAGCAGGCAGTTAAACGCAAGGCAGGTAAACGCGAGGCGCAGAAGCAGCATGCAAAATGCTTTCGGCCGTTAGTATATCATTTAAAAGATGTGCCTTTTAACACCAAAAGCATGCTCGGTGTGATCGGCCCTTTAACCACCTGCTGCGCCTCGCATTTTTGCAGTTGCGCATTGTGCACTCACAGTTGAAACAAAGTCACGTTACATCAGGCGGGGTTTGCATTGAGGTGACAGCAGTGTTTGTATTGTCAAGACGACTACGGAGATTTTTAAAGACTACTGGTCGCTGTTTCAAGTTATCCAGAGCTGTATGACTTTACAAACCTTGAATACCACAATATTATTAAATGTGTTACAATCATAACAATATCAACAGCAACAGTTTCGCAGAATACGCAGCTGATTCAGTCATTGCCTAGTGACATAAAGTGTTTTTCTTGTCAACAAAAAAGACTGTGGCCTTAAGTTTTTGGAACTTTTTTTGGATTGCGTTTGGTGTGATCGGCCTTATTTTTTTAATAGTCTACAGAACAAACCACTGTTATACAATGACTTGCCTAATTACCCTAACTTGTCTAATTAAGCCTGCAAACTGATTGATGAAAAAATGATTGATCGCAGCTGGCCTCATCCGTAATCAGCAATAATCCAATCAGATTGATTCAAGCTTACAATAAATAGACCGAATTCGTCCTACTGCCTTATCTTCGTTTTGGAAGAATCCCCCCTTTCACCCATCTCCTCCTTTTCTTCCCTTTTCCAGGGGGAGCTCTCGAGACCTACCTGATCTCGGGCCCCCATATATAGTTATTAACCAGGCGGGAGCCCTGGGCTCAATTATCTCCGGGCTCATGGTTTTCTCCCGGGACAGCATGCCAAACCTGCTATTAACGACAAGCATATCTAAGTGTAAACTCTTGAAAAGCTAAATATTAGTGCCTTGAAAATATTATGTACTGTCATCATGGCAAAGATTAAATAAATCAGTTATGAGAAACTAGTTATCAAAACCATTGTGTTTATAAATATGTTAAAAAAATCTACTTTTCGTTAAACAGAAATTAGGGTTATTACAAAAAAGGGTTAGTACATTTTTTACATTTATGAACCAAATTTCTAAATGGTCCTGTGGTGTGACTGTCTTAAGATTAGTTCAATAAATTACAGCTCTTTTAAATTAAAAAGAAAATCTTAAAATTGTTAATAAATACCTCAAGCCTATTTTAGTAAATCACAATGATTTTTTCATCCATATATTACATTTAAAACACAGGAACTTGAAACATTTTGTCACTTAACCATGTACTCTGCTGATTTTAAATTTAAATTTTAAATTGGGCAATTATACAACTATACACCCTCTGCCAATGCATTAATGAAATTAATAGTTGGATGTGGCAAAACTTTCGTCAGTTAAACAAAGATAAGTCATTGCATTTGGCAACAGAGATGAGGATCTCAAGGTGAATGCGTACCTTGGCTCTGGGGTCAAACAACTAAAAAATAAGGTCAAGAATTTTGGTGTTATTCTGGAGTCAGATCTGAATTTCATATCAAAGCAGAAACTAAATCAGCATTTTACCATCTCAAAAACATTGCTGTCTTTTTGGGAAGGCCAGTGAGGAGTCCATTGAAGTAATTTACCCTGCTGGTGATAAAAGCATGAAGAAGTTTCTTTAAGTCCTCACTTGGAACAAAGCATCTAATTCTTGCAATGCTTTTGAGATGATAGTATGCTGATTTACTTATACTGCTTTGACATGTCACCCAAAATTCAGATCATCATATCTGTTCCCGAATACAATGACTTCAGTAGCTCATCAGTGGATTGGCAGAGGATGTCAATTGAACTGTAGTCATTAGGCAATAAGGCTAAGTAGATTTGAGTGTCATCGGCATAGCAGTCATAGGAGGTTTTTTTTTCTCATTATTTGCCTCAGTGGGAGCATATAAAGGTTGAAAAGGAGAGGTGCCAGAATTGAACCTTGTGGGAGTCCACCTCGACCTATGGTCACCTATACTGACAATGTAATCTCTCCCTTCAAGGTAAGATCTGAACCATTTAAGGACTATCCCAGACAGCCCAACCCAGTTTTCCAGACTATCCAGAAGTATGCTGTGATCAACAGTGTCAAATGCAGCACCGAGATCAAGCAATACCAGCACTGTTAGTTTGCTTGAATCGGTATTTAAGGTGGATATCATTTATTATCTTTATAATGGCACCCTCTGTACTGTGATGTGCTCTGAAACCAGATTGAAAATTGTCTAAAAACCCCTTGGAACTTAAGAATTTAACAATTTTTTTAAAAGTTTGCCAATGAAATAGACATTTGAAATGGGTCTGTAGTTGTTCAATAAGGTGTTGCTCTTTTTCAAGAGGAGTTTAACAACTGCAGTTTTAAGTGAGTTTGGAAATTTCCCCAAGAGAAGTGAAGCATTTACCACGTTTAGGAGATCCATTTCTAGACATTTCCAGTTTCAACACAAGTGTAGACTTTTAAATGAAAAGAAATTAAATGGCAATCCCTCAGGCTAATGACTCACTGTGCAATGAAGCCTATATAATTCTGTTATAGGCCCCTAAAATTCAAGATACTGGGGCAGACATGCCTTGTATGAGTTTTTGGCTCATATCTGTATTATATGATATTGGTAAAGTGGCCCTTTTTGCTTATTAAGTCTGACATCACGTGTCAGATTCTGGGTCCAAATGCTCTATCAGATGCCAAAAGTGAACAGCAAATTATACTAATATATGCTCACAGTCTGCTGTAATACTATTAAAAACCATGACCATCATCTTTATAACCATGCCTGATCTCAGGTGGTCAGAGAGTTACTCATCTGTCTATAAATCAGTAAAATATTTCATGTGAGATGCAGCAAGGTATAGATTGAGAAAGTTTTTTCTAGTTTAAATGAATAAAAGTTTGGACCTGGAACCAGTGTTCCATACATTACAATTTACCAAAAGGATTAAGCTTTGTGAAGTCAGCTAGTGAAGTGCTGTGTTGGGCAAACCACACTTCTCTGACCTCTAAAGGTGCTCTAACTACAGATGCTAGAGGACATGGTATTTTGCCTCCTTGTTAGAGCAACTGACTCCCATACAAAGAATCACCAGTTTGATCCCAGCTCAGAGCAGGTTGGGTGCAGTAGGACCGGTGACTTACACTGGTGCCATAACCCGGATGAGAGTGAGGTTTACGGGGTGGGGTGAGTGTAGAGGAGGCCAGCAAGTGAAGTGCTGTGCAGGTAAACCTCACTCCAATGACCTCTAAAGGTGCTCTAGTGACTGATGACAGAGGCTTTGGTCTTTAGCCTCCCTGTTAGAGCAACCAACTCCCATACAAAGAATCACCGGTTCCATCCCAGCTCAGAGTAGGTTGGGTGCAGTAGGTGGGTTACACAGTGTCTAATGTGTCAGGAGTTCTTGTTTTGGTGGCAGAATCCGGACTATTCCTGTTTTGTCTAGCATGTTGTGCTCGGCTCGAGTTTCCTCAGGTTCCTTATATTTACCGTCATTAGCCCCTTTCATACAGTGATACCGGTAAATATCCGGAAAATTTCTGGAATTTTTTTGTAAACATTTGAATACATTACAAACTCTGTGGATGGATCAGTGTTGTGAACAACTTTGATGAAAGCATAAAGAAAAACTTTCGCATGTCGAGATGTTCATAATATGTGTGTGTGTTGGCTCTTACCAGCTGCTTTACGTGCCAACGTGTCGGAACTTGAAGGTAAACAAACAACGGCTTATCATAAGCATTTTATCGATAAATATTTACACAGTTGGGATTAAGAAGAAACATAGAAATGTTATCTGACTAATGTCTAACAGCTAAATGTGTCTGGGAAAACATTCACAGGCTTTTATTCTCACAAACCGCGCAAACTTGAGGGTTCTGATTGGCTAAAGTAAACGTCTTGCGTGAATGTGCTCTTTCCGGCAATCTTCCTTCTGCGTTCACACAGCGCAGCATTCCGGCAAATTACCGGTAATGTTACAACTTCTCTTTCCGGAAAATAGCCAGAACGAATTTACTAGTATTTTCAAAAAGGGCCTGTTCACACATACAGACCTTTCTGGAAAATTGCCGGTAATTTTCCGGAAGGGTCTGTATGTGTGAAAGGGGCTTTTGACTGTATTTGTCTTTGTAAGAGCACTGTCTTGGTCACGCTCAGGCCATGTGCGCTCTCGCCCTGGTGTGTTTGTTGTTTTGTTTTTTTCGTTCTTAGCACTAGTTGGTTTCGGTTTCGGTTGGAATTGAAACATGCACATCGCATGTGTGAGTGCACGGTAAGTGCTTTATTCGTGTACTTGTGTCTTGTGTACTCTGTGTTGTCGTTGTTTGTTGTATGTGATACCTTAAATTATTGTCTATAAAAAAACTAACAAAAAAACACTGTCAAGATGTTTCATTTTTGTAATGAATCTAATCATTCATGTCTCATTAGCATAATTTTAGGTTTTGGGGTAATTCATAGACTGCCGAAGCAATTTTAATACATTTACTTTGAATGTTCAGTGGTTGAACAGTGAGTAAAATAAAGTTAGTTAAAAATGCTCTGTAGACAGATTCTAACAGAAGTTACTCCTATAGATTGTACAAATCATCAAAGGGATGTTTGAGAAAAATGGATATCTCTTATATTTGAAGCTAGAGAAGGGTCAGCGAGTTTTTCTCACCTAATTACCCCCTTGACGTGTATAGAAAGCTACATTAGATGTAAGGCAGCCTTCAGTGCATCATTCCTGCACTCGTTTACACATCATTACAGCCTTGAATCTGTCAGTTCAGATGTACCGTAAGAATCTTCAGACCCTTTGGGCTGTTCACCCCACAGTCAGTGTTTTCCTGGAGTTGTGTAAGGGTTGTATAACAAACTTTGTATAACATGACTGACAGGTAAAAATGAGAACTTTGAATGTTTTTGACCTTTTTTTTCTCTCCAAATGCTTAGAATTGCAAGCATTAATTCAGACAGAATTAGGTTAAATGACAGCGTTATAAAAGTATTTATTGAAAACATAATACACTCTACTACTACTACTTCTACTACTACTACTACTACTACTACTATTGCTACAAATAATAATCAGAATAATGATAGTAAACAACTTGTTAAATTGTAGTCAGTTGCATAGTCAATGGAACTTCAATTGAGTTTTTTTTTCATGTTTTTATTTTCAATTCTGATCTGAGAAATGACCTAAGACGAATGAGAAAAACTGTAAGTACTACTACATATTTTTTTAAATCTTAAAGTATGAAGTAGTAATTTACTATGACTAAAACTACTGTTACTGCTACAAAATGTACATATTTTAAGAAATATATTTTAAAATAGGGGCTCAGTTTAAATGTTTAGTTTTCATCATCATTTTTGAATTAGTATTCTTAAAACCAACAAGTCATAAAAAGTTGTATATTTAAAAAAAATATATATTAAAGGTGCACAATGTTATGGCTTGCACATATCCACGTCTACATCAACATGCATACCTCTAGTTATCATATATAAATACACACTTAATCAATGTCAATCCTTGCTCTGTGTTTGGTAAGGTTTATGAATGTGATTTTTGTATTTCAGGGCATGCTCAGGGTGGGTTGTGTTATTTTAGTCTTTAATGGTGTATGTGTATGTTTTCGTGTGTGTACGTGTGAATATTTGGACAGTTACAAATCACTGTGCTTTTTCATGTGATGTCTGCATCATAATGTCAGTGTGTTTGGAATTATGCTGCCTTCTAGACAACTCAAAATTAGGATTTTTTTTTCTTCCTGGTTGAAAATAACAGATGGATGGATGGCTGGACGAATGGATGGATATCTACCTACCAAACCAAACCCCCAACCAACCAAACAAAAAAACCAAACCAAACCACCAACCTACCAACTAAATCAAGCCAAACCAACCAACCCAAAACTAACCCCCAACTAAACCAAACTTTCAAACAAACCAAACAAACCAAAACAAACCAAACAGCCAAACTTAACCAAACCCTCAACCAACCAACCAAACTAAACCAAACAACCAACCAAACAAATAAACCAAACCACCAACTCAAACCAAACCCCCAACCAACCCAAACCAATCAAATCCAAACCACCAACCAACCAACCAACCCAAACCAAGCCAATCTAAGCTACTCACCAAACCAAACAACCAACCAACCCAACCCAACTCAAGCAACCAATCTAATCCAAACCACCAACCAAACCAATCCAAACCACCAACCCAAACCAATCCAATTAAGTCCAATCTAAACCACCAACCAACCAACACAACTCAAGCAACCAGTCATAACCAAACCACCAACCAAAGCAACCCAAACCAACCAACCCAACTCAAACCAAATTCAAACCAATTCAATCCAATCCAAACCACCAACCAAAGCAACCCAAGCCAACCATCCCAACTCAAACCAAATTCAAACCAGTTCAATCCAAACCACCAACCAAACCAACTCAAACCTACCAACCCAACATCCCACCAACCAATCAACCTAACTCAAACAAGCAACCAACCAACCTAACAATCAACCAACCAACCAACCAACCCAAACCAATCCAATTAAATCCAATCTAAACCACCAACCAAGCCAAACCAACTAACCCAACTCAACCAATCAAGCCAAGCCAAGCCAAACCAGCTCAATCCAATCAACCAACGAACCCAATCCAACAACCCACCAACCAATCAACCAACCCAACTCGAGCAACCAACCAACAATATACTGTAGGTAAAAGCAATAACAGAATATATAAACATCATATAAAAACATGCCTACAGTATAAAGTGATATACATAAGTCACACACATACTTTATAAAATAAAAATCACAGCTTTGAGTCCTATCGTGCAATTATCTGTATGAAAAAACAAAAACAAACTAGGAGTGTAATAAGTGCAGAATAAAGCTAGAACATTGCGCTAAGCCAGACATCTGACCAGTGAACCCTGACCTCAGCAAAATGCATCATTTGACGTCACTAAAAGCCCTAAAGTGAAAAGGTTTGTGCACACACACAGTTTTAAGAGTATACTGTGTGTCAAACGGCCAAGTTCATAAAGTGCAACTGGTTTAAAAATGGAAAGCTGAACTCGTCCCCCTAAAAGCTGACAGAATGGGAACTGTGTCCATTTTAAGGTAGGACGAGGTGTGGTGGTCAAATACCGAATCCAGCGCTATGTGTGGAAAACTGTCCCATCTGTGTGGAGTTACCAACAATCCCCTTGTTTATTATGCTGAAACCGAAGCCTGTTTGGAGTGTGGCTTTTTCGGAATTAGAGCCTACAGGAACTATGTTATAATTGGCCAATCCGCTTTCCTTTTCCACTGTTTAGATCTGCACAATAAAGGATGAGCTCAGAATCTGTGGTGTGAATCTGCCATGATGGGACGAAAGTGAGGCGCAAAGCGGAGGTTTTAAAAATAGACAGGAAGGGAATCTGTCTTAATTATGACTGTTATTTGAGATAGAGAGTTTAACAGTAGATCAGCACATGAACGTTGTATTTATAAGCATGATCATTGCTTAAGATTTATTGCTTGCGAAAACATTTAGATTTGCTGAAACATTTTTTATTATCTTGACATCAGGTTTTTTTCTGGCTGAAGGAAGAAAAATAAACCCCTTGTGGCTTTGTTTAGCTAAAATAAATGAAGAAATTTAGTGACTAAAATATATAAATATAACATTTAAATATAAATAAAACATTTTAATTAAATTAAGCTTCTTCTAACTTTGTGACACATTTAAGCTACTGTATTTTTATGATATATAATAATGTTTATGGTTTTACTTAATAATAATAATAATAATAATAATAATAATAATAATAATAATAATAATAATAATAATAATAATAATAATAATAATAATAATATTATTAATAATACTAATACTAATAATATTATTATTATTATTAATAATAATAATAATAATAATTATTATTATTATTATTATTATTGTTGTTGTTGTTGTTGTTGTTGTTGTTGTTGTTGTTGTTGTTGTTGTTGTTTTTTAAAGCAAAACATTAACCATTATAAACAATTCATTCATTCATTCTTTCATTTTCTTTTCGGCTTAGCCCCTAATTTATCCGGAGTTGCCACAGCGGAATGAACCGCCAACTTATCTAGCATATGTTGTACGCAGCGGATGCCCTTTCAGCTGCAAGCCATCACTGGGAAACACCCAGACACACTCATTCCTCATTCACACATACAGACAATTTAGCTTACCCAATTCACCTATACCACATGTCTTTAGACTTGTGAGGGAAACCAGAGCACCCGGAGGAAACCCATGCCAACATGGGGAGAACATGCAAACTCCACACAGAAATGCTAACTGACCCAGCTCGAACCAGTAGCCTTCTTGCTGTGAGGCGATTGTGCTACCCACTGCGCCACCGTGACGCCTTATAAACAATTCAAATACACACAATTCAGCGTTGTGCATCACACAGTTTTAACGTTTATGTGAAAAATTGTTATATTTAAATATTGAAATAAATTGTAATTATTGCTGCTGTCATTGTTGATTTATTTTAAATAAAAAAAAAACTTATTTGTATTATTTATCATTATTACTATTGTAACACTTAATAATTACACACTTTGAATCATCTAAGCATTAGCAAGTAGTGAATTCATTATCTGTTAAGCATTAACTCTACATTAATAGACGTTAGTAAGCAGTTTGTAACTGCAGATACAAATGCTGTGTTCTTGACTTACAAACATATTTAAATTGTGCTTAATAATTGTTCTTTCATACTTTATTACTGATTATTTTTTAATGACTAAATTAAGTATTGCATTATTTACAAATTATTTGTATTTAGGAGTGTTTTTTTATATCATTCAGAATGAGTTAGTAGATGATTAATAAACTATTGAAATTAACATTTAAATATTATTATTCAGGCATATGCTTATAGTTAATTGTTTCTTGAAATAAATGCTTTATTAACTGAACTTCATCCAGTTTTGTGACCTAATCTAAAGTGAAGACTATTTATGCTTTATAAATGGTAATAAATGACAATTAAACACTCAGTATCACATGAACAACACATCTTTGCAATCTTATCGTAACTAAAAAGTAAAATTGACATTGTCGAATAACAGGAGTGTAAATATAACATAAAATTGGATAAAACAACAACTGTATAACAATTTAACAATATATTATGATAAAACATTTCAATGTTATTTAACAAAGTTTATACTGCATAGTAATTTTAGTTAAGATTGCAAAGCTTTATTTTTCATTTGATGCAGTTTCATTTGAGTCTTTTCAAACGAATAGAAATTTATTAGGAGACATTTATTATTCTTTTTCCTGTTTAGAATATAACTGAGCTTATATTTGTCATTTATTAGGAATTTATAAAGCATAAATAGTTCTCACTTTAGATTAGATCACAAATCTGGATGAGGATGTGTTAATAAAGCATTTATTTAACATGTGACTGAATTATAAGATATATAAATGTTAATCTGAATAGAAAACCTGAATTTTCTTTCAAATAACTGATCTGTAATTGATACAATATTTAAATTAGGAATGAAAGAAAATAATAAACAAAGTTTAAAAATACAATTATTAAGCACATTTTACATGTACTTATAAATCAAAATTAGAGCATATGTATGTGCAGTTATAAAATGCTTACTAACTGCTTACTAATGCTTTTAGTGTAGAGTTAACAGATAACGAATTAACTATTTGCTAATAAGTCATACACTGTAAAAAATGAATCTTGAGGCTTGCAATTTTCATAAAAAAAAATTGATGTTGTCATTAAAAATAATGGTCATATTTTCTTTAAAATATGTATATTCTGGATTTATTATAAAATATTGAGAAGACTTTGCTAATAATATCAAGAGATATATGTAACTTATTTTTTAAGGAAGCCAGTGCAATTATAAGGCTTAATTTGAGAAACCAATTAAGCTAATAAAATTAAGGAAAGATGGCTTCAAGTTTATTATTATATTTGTTAATAATATTAAAATACTCATATAAGACTAAAAAAAAATTGTAATTGTCACATGATTCATTCAAATGGTTTTTGCAAAAAAAATCAAGTTTTCAAACTACTTAAAATAATACGTGCAATAGTGTTACCAATATTTTTTTAAGTAAATAGCACACAAGATTTTTTACAGTGTAGTGTGTAAATATAAAGTGTGTGTGTGTGTGTATATGTATATTTATATGTGTGTATATATAGATAGTTTAAATCAGAAAAGTCTTATTTGCTTTATTTCGGCTAGAATAAAAGCAGCTTTTAAATTTTTAAAAACCATTTTGGAGACAAAATTAGTAGCCCCTTTAAGCTATATTTTTTTCGATAGTCTACACAACAAAGCATTCTTGTACAATAACTTGCCTAATTGCTCTAACCTGCTTGGTTAACCTAAATAACCTAGTTAAGCCTTTAAATGTCACTGTCATCGGCATCAATGCTTGCTTAATTGAAATTAAAGCTTGGATGCAACATAATTATCTTAAACTGAATAGTTCAAAAACGTTTTTTATTGGTTGGTACTCCTTCTAACATCAAGAGGTGTAGTGAATTTGAGTTAACGGTTGATGGGTCTGTCTTATCACCATCTCCGCAGGTGCGTAATCTTGGTGTTCTCCTGGACTCCCAGCTTAGTCTGAAGCCGCATTTTAAACGTGTAACTAAAATGGCCTTTTATCATCTTCGAAATATAGCCTGCTTATGTCCTTTCTCTCGAGGCCTGGCGCTGAAAGACTCGTCCATGCTTTTATCACGTCTCGCTTGGATTTTTGCAATTCTCTGTTTGGAGGGTTACCAGCTTTTCTCAAGATTTTACAATACATCCAAAATTCTGCAGCACGTGTGTTGACACATACATCGTCTCGGTCTCACATCACTCCTACTCCAACAGCTTCACTGGCTGCATGTCAAGACTCGTATTGATTTTAAGACATTGATTTCAACATATAAAGCGGTTCATGGTTCTGCTCCAGGTTACATTTGTGACCTGATATCCATTTCCTCTACCTCTCGCTGTCTACGCTCTGCCTCTGGTCCTACACTGTATCAGCCTCGCTGCAAACTCAGCACCATGGGAGGTAGGGCGTTCTCTTTCCGTGCCCCCAAACTGTGGAATTGTTACGGAAGCAGACGGACAAACAAGGGGAGTAAGTATAAATGAGGTTTATTACAACAGCAGAGTAATTTGGATAATGATTGAGAGTGGAAATGGAGTTTGGATGAACTGATGATTCTCTTTGCCAGGTGGGATGACAGACACAGAAGGATGACCGAATGCACACACCAGAGGACTTGCGGGGAAGACAGACTGACGAGACACACAACGTTGACAGGACAACTGGAACACTGGACAGACTGGAATGAAAACAGAGATAAGTTAAGTATATTTGCTGAGATCGTAGGGGAGTGAAACCTAGGAAGTGGTTCACTCAGAGTCCGCTTCGTAGGAACGAGACCGGACAATGAGTGAAGTGAGGTGTGTGCTTATATAGTGAATGGGAGTGATTGGGTGCAGCTGTGCGTGGTTAATACTCAGGTGAAGGTGCTCGGTGCGTGATGTTGGTGGAAGAGCCTGGCCAATCCGTGACATTACCCCCCTCCCCAGGGCCCGCTCCTGAGGGCCTGAACCTCCGACGTCGTGGTGGTCTACCTCGTCCTCGAGGTGCTGGAAATTCTGGGTGATTGGAGTGGAACTCTTCCATAAGTGCGGGATCTAGTATATCGGATCTGGAGACCCATGACCTCTCTTCTGGACCGTATCCTTCCCAGTCGACGAGGTATTCAAGCTGACCACCACGACGCCGGGACCGTAGGATGTCCTTGACTTGGTAGATGGCCCCTTCTTCTAACATCAGGGGGGGAGGAGGTTCCTCTTCATGGCCAGGCTCTGTGGAGGGAATCAGAGGATCGTGAAAGGGTTTTAGAAGGGACACGTGGAATGTGGGGTGGATTCTGTACTGTGGTGGTAACTGTAATTTGTATGTGACGGGGTTGACCTGTTCCAGAATGGTGAAGGGACCAACAAATCTGGGACTTAATTTTCGGGAGGGCAGTCGCAACCGGATATCTCTGGTGGAGAGCCAGACCTTTTGTCCTGGAGTATAGATGGGGCCTGGAATCCTCCTCTTATCAGATACCTCCTTTGTTCTGCGTACTGCCCTCTGGAGATGGTGATGAGCATCGTCCCAGACTCTCTCGCTCTCCCGGAACCAGTAATCCACTGCGGGGACATCAGATGGTGCGCCATCCCAGGGGAAGAGTGGAGGTTGGAACCCTAGGATGCACTGGAATGGCGTGAGTCCGGTGGTAGGTTGCCGCAGGGAATTCTGGGCGTATTCCGCCCATCCCAGAAACTGGCTCCAGGAGTTTTGGTGACCGTGACAGAAGGTCCGGAGGAACCGCCCCACTTCCTGAATTTTCCTCTCTGTCTGGCCGTTGGTTTGGGGGTGATAGCCAGACGAGAGGCTTACGGTCACACCTAGGAGTCTGAAGAATGCTCTCCATAGTCTGGAGATGAATTGGGGTCCTCGATCCGAGACTATATCTTCTGGTAACCCAAAATTTCGAAAGACGTGGTTGAACAGGTTTTCGGCGGTCTCTAGGGCTGTGGGTATACCTTTCAAAGGAATCAAACGACAGAATTTAGAGAATCGATCTATGATGACTAGAATGCAGGTGTTACCTTCAGACAATGGGAGGTCTGTCATGAAGTCAACTCCTAGGTGTGACCAGGGGCGGTTTGGGATGGGCAAGGGATGGAGTTTACCAGCAGGTAGATGGCGAGGACTCTTCGCCATAGCGCATTCTCTGCAGCCTTGGACGTATCTTCTCACATCCCTCGCCATGTTCGGCCACCAAAAGCGTTGGGATAGCAGCGAGAGGGTGTTGTTGGCCCCAGGATGTCCTGTGCCCAGAGATGTATGGCTGGAATGAATGAGATCTACCCGTTGGTTTTCAGGGATGAAGCGTCGATTGGGGGGACAGCCCGGCGGAGTTCTGGATTCTGGAGTGGCGTTTACTGTAGGAGCGGACCATTGGATGGGACAGATAGTGATCTGATCGGGAAGGATCTTGGCCGGTGTCTCAATAATTTCATGCTGGTCGTGAATTCTGGAAAGTGCGTCTGCTCTGATGTTCTTTGAACCTGGTCGATATGAGATAGAGAACTGAAATCTGGAGAAGAACAATGACCAACGGGCTTGACGAGGACAGAGTCTTTTAGCATCTTTTAGGTATTGGAGATTTTTATGATCTGTGATCACCTGGAACGAATGTTTGGCCCCCTCCAACCAGTGTCGCCACTCCTCCAGGGCGAGCTTGATGGCCAGAAGTTCTCGATTTCCGATGTCATAGTTCCTTTCCGCCGGGCTGAGCTTCCGGGAGAAATAGGCACATGGATGGAGTAATGAAGGAGTACCGTGGTACTGGGACAGGATGGCTCCCACTCCGGTGGTCGATGCATCCACTTCGACCACAAACGGCAAGTCAGGATCAGGGTGAGTCAGCAGTGGGGCTTGAGTGAAGGATTCTTTTAGGTTTTGGAAGGCTGCGGCGGCTTCGGGAGGCCAGGGTAGTGCTTTGGGTTTATTTTTCAACAGGTTGGTGAGCGGAGCGGTGATGAGACTGTAATTCTGGATGAAACGTCGGTAGAAATTAGCAAATCCTAGGAAACGTTGGAGTTCCTTTATGGTCTTTGGTTCGGGCCAGGAGATGACGGAAGTGACCTTCCCCTCGTCCATACGAACCCCTCTTTGATCGATGATGTACCCCAAGAACTGAACAGATGGTGAATGGAAGGAGCATTTTTCAGCCTTGAGGTACAGGCGGTGTTTCCTGAGGGTTTTCAGGACCTCCGCAACGTGGTGGCGATGTTCGGCCTCACTCCGGGAGTAAATCAGGATATCATCTATGTATACAATGACGAAGAGATGAAGGAACTCCCGGAGAACTTCGTGGATGAAGTTTTGGAATACGGAGGGGGCGTTAACCAGACCATAGGGCATGACCAGGTACTCGTAGTGTCCAGTAGGGGTCACAAACCCAGTCTTCCACTCGTCCCCCTCACGTATTCTCACCAGGTTATAGGCGCTGCGGAGGTCCAACTTGGTGAAAATTTTGGCGGATCTGAGTTGTTCCAGGGCCGCAGGGACGAGAGGAAGGGGATACCGGAACTTGACTGTACCTTGATTTAGGGTTCTGTAATCGATACATGGCCGCAGCCCTCCATCCTTTTTAGCCACGAAGAAGAAACTTGAGGCAGCAGGTGACGTGGATGGACGGATATACCCCTGACTCAGAGCCTCATGGATGTACTCCTCCATTGCCTTGGTCTCCGGAAGGGACAACGGGTAGATCCTACCTCTGGGCATAGGAGCATCTGGAAGCAGGTCTATGGCGCAGTCCCATGGCCGATGTGGAGGTAGCTGGGAAGCTCTCTTGGGGCAAAATACATCCTCGTATGAGGAGTAGATCTTCGGGATCTGAATGGATATTTTCTCGACAGGACTTTCGACAGACGTGACGCAGACGGTAAGGGGTCTTTGAATTTGTAAGGGTAGATCGGGAAAACAGCTGGATCTGCATTCTTCTCCCCATCTCTTAATCTCTCCTGTGCCCCAAGAGAGGATGGGATCGTGCTTCACCAGCCACGGGCGCCCTAAGATGATATCCATCGATGCACCCTCCAGAACCAGAAATTGAATCTCCTCTTTGTGGAGCAGTCCTACTTGGAGATTGACGGGTTCACATTTTCGATGGATACGTGCCTGAGAATGGATATCGTTGGTTATGGGCTGAATCTGGTAGACGTGCGTCGAGGCTTCGGTGTTAAGCTGTAGTCGGCGACAGAGGGCGTGCGAGATGAAATTTCCTGCTGACCCGGAGTCGATGAGGGCTGTGACTGAAACTGAGACAGAAGGGGTAGTTAACTGGACATTAGTGGTGAGAGGATGCATTTTTTCAATGGGAGAACTGAACAAACTCACCACAGAGCGTGTTGGACGGATGGGACAGTCCAGCCTGACATGTCCTTTGGCACCACAGTACATGCACAGACCCCGGGTCAGCCTCCTCTGTCGCTCGGTGATTGTGAGTCTACCAGATTCTATGATCATGGGCTCTGGTTCTGGAGGGACGGCTGGCTCTGGCGAACGGAGGAGTGCTTGTGATACCGGTGGAGGATCATGCTGGTAGACCCTCAGACGATCGGAACAGCGCAGAGAGTGTTGGATGAACTTCTCCAATCCCATCGTGTCGTCGAGGGCGGCCAGCTGTAACCGGAGGCTGGGCTCTAGTCCGAGCCGGTAGGTTGTGAGGAGAGATCGCTCATTCCACCCGCTAGCAGCAGCCAGAGTTCGGAACCTGAGAGCATAATCCTGAGTGGACATGGCTCCCTGTTTGAGATGGTATAACTGTTCTCCAGCTGCTACTTCGGCATCCGCGCGACCAAAAACCTCCTTGAAATATTGGGTGAATGACTGAATGGAATTTGTTACCGGCCCAGACTGTTGCCAGATGGTTTCAGCCCACCGAAGAGCCGACCCAGAGAGAAGGG
>NC_079459.1:6787391-6799891 GCF_903798145.1 Danio aesculapii | reverse complement strand
CAGCTGACAGAGGATGACACAGACTTGGAAGGACTGGAAGACAGGACGATTCGGGAGGACCAGGAAGACTAGGAGGAATACAAAGAGAACAGGTAAGTAAATCGTTTGTTTTAGCTGAGGATGACTACGCTGAGTGGTCGCTCAGTTGTCCGCTTTCGTCGAGACGAGCCCGGACAATGAGCGACTGGAGTGCTGTGCTTTTATCTGGTGCTCGTGAATGTGATGCAGCTGTGTGCTCATTAGAAGTCAGGTGATGGTGATCTTCGTGAGTGGGGGTCGTGAGAGCCTGACCAATCCATGACAGTACCCCCCTCCCCAGGGCC
Organism: Danio aesculapii; assembly: GCF_903798145.1. Classification (NCBI taxonomy): domain Eukaryota; kingdom Metazoa; phylum Chordata; class Actinopteri; order Cypriniformes; family Danionidae; genus Danio; species Danio aesculapii. The sequence continues at coordinate 6,799,568 of NC_079459.1, read as the reverse complement.
CGCTCCTGAGGGCCGACACCTCCGACGCCGTGGTGGTCTCCCTCTGCCTCTAGGCGCTGGGAACTCAGGGTGGCTCTCATGAAACTCCACCATGAGACTAGGATCGAGAATATCAGCTCTGGGAACCCATGTCCTTTCTTCGGGGCCGTACCCTTCCCAGTCCACCAGGTACTCCAACTGGCCACCACGACGTCGGGAACGCAAGATCTCCTTCACTGCGTAGACGGCTCCTTCTTCTAGGAGCAGTGGAGGAGGGGGTTCCTCTTCGTGGTCAGGCTCTGTGGAGGGAAGAACAGGATCGTGATAGGGTTTCAGGAGTGATACGTGGAATGTAGGGTGAATACGGTAGTGAGAGGGTATTGTTGATCCCTGGATGTCCAGTGCCTAGCGAGGTATGTAAGGAGTGGATCAGATCTACCCGGTGTTCAGGTGGTATGAACTGCCGATGAGGAGGGCATCCCGGCGGAGCAGGGGCTTCCGGAGTGGCAACGACTGGAGGAGCGTTCCAGGTGATCGGACAAATGGAGATGTGTTCGGGAAGAATCTTCGTTGGGAGTTCTTCATGATCGTGATGCTCGTGTAAACGAGAGAGAGCGTCTGCTCTTAGATTCTTGGGTCCTGGACGATAGGAAATGGAGAAATCAAAACGTGAGAAGAAAAGTGACCATCTGGCTTGACGTGGACATAGTCTCTTGGCCTCTTTGATGTATTGGAGGTTTTTGTGATCTGTGATCACCTGGAACGGATGTTTGGCTCCCTCCAACCAGTGACGCCACTCCTCCAAGGCTAGCTTGATTGCTAGAAGCTCCCTGTCTCCTATGCTGTAATTCTGCTCCGCCGGGCTCAACTTCCGAGAGAAATAGGCACAGGGATGCAGTCGGGGCGGTGTATCATGATGTTGAGATAATACTGCCCCGACGCCGGTGGTGGATGCGTCCACTTCCACCACGAAAGGAAGATTTGGGTCAGGATGAGTCAGGAGTGGGGCCCTTGTGAACTCCTTCTTAAGAAGGCGGAAGGCTGCGGCTGCTTCTTTGGTCCACTCCAGTCCTTTGGGTTTACCCTTGAGGAGATTAGTGAGAGGTGATGTAATCCTGCTGTAGTCCTTGATAAACCGTCTATAAAAGTTAGCAAACCCAAGAAACCTCTGGAGCTCCTTAATGGAAGTGGGTTCTGACCAGGATAGAACAGCCTCAATTTTCTTCCCATCCATACGTATACCGGTTTGGTCAATGATGTATCCCAAGAAATGAATCGACTTCTGGTGGAATGAGCATTTCTCCGCTTTGAGGTAGAGGTGATGTTCTCTCAATGTGTGTAGGACCTCCGCAACGTGTTGGCGATGTTCGGCCTCACTCCGGGAGTAAATGAGGATGTCATCTATGTACACTATTACACAGTGGTGAAGAAACTCCCGGAGGACTTCATGAATGAAGTTTTGGAATACGGAGGGGGCGTTGACCAGACCGTAAGGCATGACCTCATATTCATAGTGGCCAGTAGGGGTCACGAATGCTGTCTTCCATTGGTCCCCCTCACGTATTCTTATCAGATTATACGCGCTGCGGAGGTCCAGTTTAGTGAAGACTTTAGCTTCTCGGAGCTGTTCCAAAGCGGCTGGTACCAGAGGAAGGGGATATCGGTATTTTACTGTACCGTTATTTAGGACCCTGTAGTCGATGCATGGACGCAGCCCTCCGTCCTTCTTGGCCACAAAGAAGAAGCTTGAGGCGGCTGGTGATTTTGAGTGACGTATGTACCCCTGACTCAGAGCCTCCCTTATGTAATCTTCCATTGCCTGATTCTCTGGAAGCGAGAGCGGGTAGATCCTACCTCTTGGCAACTGGGCATCTGGAACTAGGTCGATCGCGCAGTCCCATGGCCGATGCGGCGGTAGCTGGGAAGCTCTCTTGGGGCAGAAGACATCATGAAAGGAGCTGTACTCCTTAGGAATGTGGATAGACTGCTTCTCAGGAGGGCTCTCGACCGATGTTGCAAACAAAGAAATGGGGGTTCCGACCTTGAAGAGGGAGATTTGGAAAACAGGCAGGTGTACATCCAGATCCCCATTTCTTTATCTCTCCTGTGCCCCAAGAGATGATGGGATCGTGCTTCACCAGCCACGGGCGCCCTAGAATGATGTCCATATTTGCACCCTCCAGAACCAGAAATTGAATCCTCTCTTGATGTAACAACCCCACTTGAAGAAGGATGTCTTCGCATTGTCGATGGATACGGGTCGAAGATCGAGTGCACTGGGTTATCGGTTGTATCTGGTATATATGCGAGGACGCCTCAGTACGGAGGTGGAGTTGACGACAGAGGGATTGGGAGATGAAGTTCCCTGCTGACCCGGAGTCGATGAGGGCTGTGACAAGGAGAGAAATAGAGGCAGTAGTTATTTGTACGGTGGTAGTAAGTGGTTTACATTGTTCAATATTCGTACTGAATACACTCACTGAAGTCCGAATGGGACGAAGGGGACACTCCATACGGGTGTGTCCACTGACACCGCAGTATAGACACAGACCCCGGGTCAGCCTCCTCTGTCGTTCCGCTGATGTCAGTCTTCCAGACTCTATTATCATGGGTTCTGGTTCTGGAGAGGCTGTTGACTCAGGCGATTGGAGGAGTGCAGACGAGGGGGTGATGGTGTCCTGTTGATAGGAACGGAGACGATCGGAACATCGGAGAGAATGTTGGATGAATCTCTCCAGACCCATTGTATCATCTAATGTGGCCAGTTGGATTCGGAGCGTGGGTTCCAAGCCGAGCCGGTACGTGGTCAACAACGATCTCTCATTCCATCCACTTGCAGCTGCTAGAGTGCGAAACCGGAGAGCATATTCCTGTGTAGATAGAGTACCTTGCTTTAGATGATACAGCTGCTCTCCAGCGGCTACTTCCCCATCAGAACGTCCAAACACCTCTTTGAAATACTCCGTGAAGGTAGTGATGGAATTCATGACCGGCCCGGCTTGGTTCCAGATCGTCTCAGCCCATTTAAGTGCAGGTCCAGAGAGTAGAGATACGATGTAGGCGATCTTCGACTTATCTGTGGGATATAGAGAAGGTTGCATTTCGAATATGAGGGAACATTGTAACAGAAAACCATTGCACTCCCCCGCTCCGCCTGAGTAGGGCGCTGGTCGGGCCATGGGACTGGAAGGAAGGGCCGAAGAAGAAACTGTGGAGGCGGAAGTGCTCGGTGCTGGTGGTGCGTTGGAAAGTGGAGCTGGTGGCTGTAGAATCCGCTTCAACTGGTCCACCAGCTCTTGAAGGTGATCGGGGGTGCTCATGTTGTCGTCGTTAAAGGTCCGGGCTTCTGTTATGAAGCGGACAGGAGACAGAGGTAAGGAAACGTTAGGGTGTTTATTAAATGACAACAAGGAGCACATGAAGGATAGCCAGGAGGATCAGGAATGATGTTGGGGTCTTTTCCTCCGTGGCTGGGTAACAGGAATACACGAGGATGGACAGCACACACCAGATACAGCTGACAGAGGATGACACAGACTTGGAAGGACTGGAAGACAGGACGATTCGGGAGGACCAGGAAGACTAGGAGGAATACAAAGAGAACAGGTAAGTAAATCGTTTGTTTTAGCTGAGGATGACTACGCTGAGTGGTCGCTCAGTTGTCCGCTTTCGTCGAGACGAGCCCGGACAATGAGCGACTGGAGTGCTGTGCTTTTATCTGGTGCTCGTGAATGTGATGCAGCTGTGTGCTCATTAGAAGTCAGGTGATGGTGATCTTCGTGAGTGGGGGTCGTGAGAGCCTGACCAATCCATGACAAATATTGAGATTTTTTTTTTTTTTTTTGGAAACAAAGATCCCCAAGCTCTTTCCCCCCAAGAATTCAAAGATTAGGTCTTCATGACCTTGGCCTTTAATCACCACTCAGTCCACAATGGCTTTTCCTGAAGTTGGTGGGTCTACAGAAAAATGGTCACGCATTGCTCCTTTAGGCTGTGCCTGGCTGAGTTGCATGGGGAAAGTCTTGGCCATCAGGTGCTTGGATGCATCCATCAACCCCAGGACTGAATCCAGGGTGGAGTTCCAGTGACACCATACACTCTCAGAAATAAAGATACGCTAGCTGCCACTGGGGTGGTACCTTTTTAAAAGGTACACATTTGTACTTAAACGGTCCATATTAATACCTCAAGGGTACATACTGGTACTCAGTGACGTTGCGGTCCTAAGTATTTTTTTCCACTCATAAGGGTTTTTGGTAACACCTTAGTTTAGGTCATACCTGCCAACACTGCCGTTTTTCCCGGGAGTCTCCCTTATTTCAGACCCATCTCCCGGAAAACTCCCGTAATTTCACCTGCACCCCTAATCCTACCCAAAACGTAAACCCAACTTCTACCTTTCTAAATATTAATAAATAGTTATTTAGTACTTTAAGCTAGTAATGCTAGTTTGCTAATACTGTGAATTGTGACCTAAACTAAAGTGTTACTGTTTTTTTTTTTTAACTACACTTAAAGGCGTTTCACACAGAACACTTTTTTTTTTTAGTTCAGAAGAGCTACTGATCTATTAGGGATGTAACAATTCACCTCATGATTCGATACTATTAACGATACTAATTTCATGATTCACTATTTAGTCACGTTTTTTAATAAAATTATTTGATACAAATTTAAGGTGAAGAGCCCTTTAATTTTTTTCTGAAATGTTGCTTTTTTATTTTTGCTGAATACTATATTTTCTGCCATAACTAAATTGCTATTTAAAAAAAAATAACCCCTCTCCTGCAAAAAAAAAAAAAAAAAAAAAAAAGTCAAATACAAACTAAAACTGTGACTGTGCTGGGATTTAACATTTTTCAAAAGAAATGTCAGCATATGTCTGTTTTCTGACATAAGTTGAGGTCTTTGCACTTTTACAATGTTTCCGACTGAAAAAAACTTTTTCGCTAGGGACTGAGATTGCTGTTGTGTAGAGGAAAGTCTTTCCTAAACCAGAGAGCAGTGTGTACAGAGATGGTCAAATGGGCCATCTGCTCCAGGAGGCTGGCCACTGCCATAAAAAAAAAAACTGATTATAAAATCATACAGTAGGATAGAGACAAAAGTTGAACATAATTATGATGGTGAATGATTAATATTACTTGTATAATTAATTAGTATAAGTATCAGTGTGACACATTTAAGAAGAGATAATCTAAACATTTTTAAATATAAAACAATAGTAAGAAAATTATTAAAATATGCATAAACTAATTTGAAAAAGAGAGGATAAAAACAATCTTAAACCTGGTTCTGTTACAGAACAACTTTCTCTTTCAGTCTGAAAAACATCTTCACACTTCCACTTTGAGAACACTGATGCACCGTGTGATCTCCGTAGCCCTCATCAGAGCTGCAGATCATCCGGTCTGCGTGGTTTAGCTTATTAATAGATTTTTTTGAGTGTGTGTGTGTATAGATGTCTGTGACAGTAGTTTTTCAATGTGCTGACAGTTTATGTGCGTCATACTCACTGTTCTGTTAGTGTAGGTAAAGGTCGTCTTGTAGTATTTGCACACAGTTTGTGTTTTGTCTGGCGCACTTCACCACTGTCATTTTCCTCTGCCGCCCCACCTCTTGCTCATCGCTGATTTGCAGGTAAAGTGAGTTATATAGGGCTATGATTTCAGAATGAGCCTATGTCGCAACATGCATTTGCTGTGAATGAGCACTTTGTCCTGTCACTTAGGACACTTTTGCTTTGTAAATAACCTGGTCATTTACACGCCATGATAAGGAAGTGGTTTAAGAAGAAAGGACCACAGGATTTCATCTCTGCTATTTGCAGATGATGTTGTTCTGTTGGTTTCATCACACCTGAACCATCAGTGTGGACTAGGACAATCAGCACTCCCAAGGCCATGGTTCTTGACCAGAAAGTTGTGACGTACCAGCAAGTTGTTTAATATACTGGTCTGTTTGTGGTAAAGGAGCTGAGCTGAAAGGCAACATCTCTCGATTTTCTTGTCCATCAACACTTCTACATAGATGTCATGAGCTTGGGGTCATCACAGAACGGACAAGATCTTGGATACAAGCAGCCAGAATGAGAGAGGGAGGAGAGAGGCAGAATGCACGTTTAGGGCGCGTGTCCACCAAAACACTTTTGCTGTTGCTGTCATTGGTAGTGATGTGTGTTGAAATGCCTGCAGTGTAACGAGGAGCTGAGCATGTGTTTTACAGGAAGCACAAGTATTACCCTTTTTTTATTGCTCGATAGTTGAAGTGCTCACAGCTGCACTTTTTTAGAAGAGCACTGCCATTTTCAGCAGTGCAAAAACACATCCAAATTAAATTCAATGTCTTACAGTTAACCTTACCAGCATTGCACATCCACTCCTCAACCTGTCAGTAAATATACACTAAAAGGCTAATCATTATTTTATATCACTTCAGTTTCATAAAAGCAGTCTGAAATATTTGATTATTTTGTTTTAAAGGGTTTTTCTCAGCAAGTTAACTGAGCTGGAGCACTTTATTGTGCGAAAAACTGTTCAAACAAACCAATATGCGGAAATGAATAATTGTTTTTCAATTCTAAATCAGAGCATGTCAGCCAATGCAGAACCATTATAAACATCCATCTGTCGTCCAGAACTATATCCGTTCCCTCTTTCTCCATTTGCCTTTGTTTTTTTCCTTTGTGTGAATTGGCAGTCAGCTTTACGTTGAGATTTTTAATCATGGCCAAATTTTTTTAAACGCAACTGCCTGGTTCTTTTCAGGACAATGCATTTTAATATTACCCCAGCACCATTTAAACAAAACTGCCAATAATGGCACACAAACCAACTGTATACCAAACATATGGGCTTAGGGGTTTTACTACCTCCTGTTTAAGTTTTTCCACCATGAGCTTTAAGGATGAATATTTAGTGGAGTATTGTGCTTGGATATGAGGTGAGAATTGAGCTCCACTGTTTTACGTCCTTGTATGAACAAACCGTCTGGTTAAACTGAGTCGTTCCTGTCCACTCTGGCCTCTGGCGCAGGGCTTGATGGCCTGGCGTGCCGTGCAGGTTTCTGAAGGTGTTAATGGTGTTCACGGCAGGTCAGCGGATCACAATGTGACTGCCTCTGGGCTACATCTTCAGCACAAGTCACCTGCACTTACTCAACACTTCTGTCTGTGGCACAGATTGTTCCCTCGTTAAATGTTTATCTTTTGAGTCTGCTTTGGAGCTTTTAACCTTTGGAGACCCTGTGTCTTCTGCCTGACCACAATTACGTACATTTTGAATGATTGCATTACAGCGCACACTTGAGGTAGGGATGTGTTCACAATGTCAAAGCAATGTGGGTGTGCATTATATTCTAATTAATAATGTTCTTATTATTCAGATGCTAGTTCAGTTTTTGTCCTCAATCCACTCTCCTGCTCTTTCTGACCTTAGTTGTAATTGTGAAACAACTGAAATCATTCAGCAAAGTGATATAGATTTTTATCTGAAAATTATTGAACACCTTCGAATCTTTGTCACTCGAAAAATCAGGGTAACAGAGATTGTGTGCGTCTGGAGTTTCTTTTAGACACTATGGTCTCATGACTCATTAGAATATCTAAACAATACTAAAATAATACACAAGGTCAACTCAACACTCATTATTAATTCAGCATTAAAAGAGAGAGAAAAAATTGATAATGAAAATAAAATTAAAAAAGAGAAGGGTTATTCTGTAAAATGAAATGACGCTGACAACAGGGGTGCAGATCCAAACTCAGGTTTATTAGCAGGATGGTCAGGCAAGCAACAGTCAACACAGGAGCAAACAGATGTATTCTGGAAATCCAGAGTCATAGTCAAATAAACAGGCAGATGGTCAAAAGGCAGGGAGCAGACAAGAATAAACAAACAAAACAAAGCAAGGTTCAAACAGGGAAGGCAAGGCAAGGAAAACGCGTCGTAATGTTCACAGTTCAGTATAGCAAGAATCAGCAATGACACTCTCAAAGTGAGCCGTGTATATGTGGGGTGTAATCAGTCCATGAGCAGTATCAGCTGTGGGAGTGTAATCAATGGAGACTTGGAGCAGGTGTGTGTGTGTTGCATGACTGAATCTTGTAGTCCATACACCGGCAGATTTGTAGTTCTCCAGCGATCTGCATGGGCTAGATCACTGATGACTGTGACATATACAATGTATGCCTCAAATAATACAATGTGAATGTATGTAGAATGAAACCACAAAAAATCTATTTATAAAACAATAAACTAGTATAATGTACACATAAATGTACATAAACATTCACGTACAGAGGCAAACAAAATTAAGAAAATTGTAAAAAAAATAATTAGAATATCTTGACGAGTGACCCCCACCTCAGGGAATTTTTAGTTGTATCTCCTTCCATTGTATTTCGAAAACTATTCAAGATAAACTTGTAAGAAGCCATCACTCCACTAGGAAGACCAAGTCAAACAACAGGAAACTACAGATGTGGTAATTGCAATTATTGTGACAACATGCTTAAAATGAACACATTCAGAGATCCAACATCAGGTCGTGAATTTAAGATCAATTAATTTATTAGTTACAATACTACATTTGTGGTATATCAACTGGAATGCCCATGTGGCTGCTTTTATATAGAAATGACTAAGAGGAAATGAAAATTGAGATTAGCTGAGCATAAAAATGCGGTATGTACAATGTTCAATGGATTTACATTATAAAGATCAAGGTCAAGACAATCACAACCATTAAAAATGGTTGATTTAGAGCATATTTACAATTCTACAAGGGGAAAATTTCTTTTTTTTGTGTTGTTGAATATGTATTTATTTTGTGTATATATGTATGTGTGTGTGTGTGTATATGTGTATGTATATATGTGTATGTGTATATACGTGTGTGTACATGTGTATGTGTATATGTGTGTGTATATGTGTATGTGTATATATATATATATATATATATATATATATATATATGTATATGTATATGTATATGTATATATATATATGTATATATATATGTATATGTATATATATATGTATATGTATATGTGTGTGTGTATTATTTTAATATTGTTTAGATATTCTAATGAGTCATGAAACCATGTTGTCCAAAAGAAACTCCAGATGTACTTGATCTCTCTTACCCTGATGAAGGCAAGTGTTTGTCGAAATGCGTAGATGCAGTTTTAAGGAATAGCCATGTCAATAAAAGCTTTTTAATATTTTTGCCACATTTTTCGAGTGCCTTAATCTTTCTTTTATCTTTATTCTGACAAATCCCGTACCCAAAGAGCACCTATAGATTAATTAAGCTACCCCTGAGCACTTTTTATTTGATTTTGCATTTTTACCTTAGAATCGTTATCAGCCGATCAGAATCAAGCACTCCCTGTGGTATACATAGCTATAAATGTACAGAAGTGTGACCACAATCACTTAATACAGTAAAGCGTCCAAAGTGGCCCTCTGCTAAATTCCGAAACACGACCTGGCATTAATTCATCCCTGGACTGAGTCTTTAGTCCATAACTGCTAAGAAAGTACCGCTGTCACACAAGGATTTAGCTTAAACCCTTATGTTTAATATATGTGGGAAAGTCATCATGAAAGTGTAGAGGAGGGTTTGGGGTGAATGTTCACCTAACCTTTACATCTTCAAAGGCCTTTTGCAAAGATTTGTTAACAGCAAATTAATCAAATTAATATGCATCTGTTGTCAACTTTAGTTTCTCTGATTCTCAGCAGGAGAAGCACTGCCTAGCTGCATAAAGCACCTTAATTAGAGTCATTTCCCTTTAGCTAGGAGAATAATTTCATCACATTGTCCAGTCTCCAATATGGAAAAGGACTCATGCTATTGCATCCCCTTACCTGCCGCCAGTCTCTGCAATCTCCATTGTTTCCCCTGTGTGTGCATGGTCTTAACCTATGCTATCCTGTGCAGTCTGCCATGAACTTCTTCAATGAAGAGCTGCATTCTGTATATGTATATAACTCCCCCCCCACACACACACACAAATTGAATTGCACATAATTGAATTTATTTAAAATAAAGGCAATTCTGAAGGCAAAAAGTGGATCCAACCTTTTACTAGCTGGACTTACCTAATAAAGTGGTCAGTTTTACCCTCTTTTTCCTCCCACACCTAATAATAAGGCTTTTGTAACATGGGTAAGATGTGGAATTGCTTCTGTTCAAGACCTTTACATTGATAATATTTTTGCGTCATTTGATCAACTATCTCAAATGTTTAGTCTACCAAAGTCACAACTTTTCAGATATTCTCAGATTCAGGATTTTGTCTGTAAACACTTTACAGGATTCCCTACTATACCGCCCTCTACACTGATCAAAACCATCTCTAGTATCAACCCTGGTCAAAATGGAGCCATCTTTAAGATTTACAACTCCTTGTTCACGTCCCATCCCTCTACCTCTGATAGTGTGCGTTTTATTTGGGCTAGGGATCTTAACATAGACTTAGAAGAAGAAGCTTAGTCAACAATTTTACAAAAGGTCCATACATCATCTATTTGTGCTCGTCATAGGAATCTACAGTGCAAAGTAGTCCACAGAGTTCACTGGTCTAAGTGTAAACTGGCTCGCATGTTCCCTGCTATTGATCCAAACTGTGACAAGTGTCATGCTGAACCTGCAAATCTAGTTGTTTTGTCCATCTTTGTTTCCTTTTTGGGAGTCTATATTTAATTCATTTTTAGCTATTACATCTATTAAAATTGATCCTTCTCCGTTACTTGGTCTGTTTGGAGTTCTACCCCCTGACTGTGAATTACCATTTAACTTTTTTCTGAATTAATAGCTTTTCTGTCATTATTAGCTATAGGCAGTGTATTTTGTTGTACACTCAGAAATTAAGGTACGGGAGCTGTCACTGGGGCAGTACCTTTTCAAAAGGGTCCATAATGGTACCTCAAAGGTACTTTTTAGGTACATTTGGGTACTAATATATACTATACTAATATGCACCTTTTAGGTACCACTGTGGACTATTTGGATACAAATATGTTTCCTTTAAAAATGTACTGCCCCAGTGACACCTCCCCTGCCTTTTTGAGAGTGTAGTGAAAGTCTCCTCAACCCCCATCCTACACTCAATGGATTAGACGCCATGTTTTTGTTAAATTAGAAAAAAAAATTATATAGTCTTTGAGGTTCAGTAATAACATTTTCTAACATTTGGTTGCCATTCATGGAGTATGTCAAAACTCTGAAACTTGAAACAGTTACTGTAGAATGGATGGTTGCCCATCTTTCACTATTAGTCTGTACCTTCCAGATGAGTACTAGTGCTGATATAGCACTAGCATACTGTACAACTCTTTCTTGACATAAAACCACAAGTTTGAAGATTGTACCCCCCCCCCCCAGCCTATTCAGTTTAATATATTTTCCCTTTTCTTTCTCTTTTAATTATTATTCTCTCTCTTATATTATCATTATTTATTTGACCTAATACACCGTGCTGTCAACCTCAACTTTCAGTACTGACCTGTTTATATGCTTAATTAGTCAAATGAATGCACATCATATATTGTTTATGCACATCATATACTGTGTGTTGCACAATATGAGGGTTATAGTGTGGTTTATTTTTATTTTTTTCTATTTGTACTGTTATTTTCTCTTTTCCTTTTGTCTGTTAACTGTCACAAAAATCTGATAAATAAATCTTATAAATTAAAAAATGGCCTGTTACGCATACAGCACGAAGTACGCCATGTGACCTAGCATGCCACCCTGAGCGCAGTCAGTGAGAATGGGTGGCAGTCTGGCCCTCAGTGGAGAGTGACGGGCATAGGCACTACTGCTTGTAAATCCAAATTAAAATTATAAAGTTTCAGTCTGTTTCTGAAGTGTCACATGAGCCACCGTGTCTTTAGCCAAACTACTGCCACAAATCATTTGGCATTGGTAAAGAAGTCACATATGGGTGGTAACTTCCCGAAAGTGTGGCAAGCTTTCACCACATCAGTGCGATATGACTGTTTCTCATTAATCATGTATTTATTTGAGACGCATATGCTATATTTTGAGTCCAAAAACATGGCAGACACACAGAGCACTAAAATAACACACTTTGTTCTTTTCGTTCCCAAACTCTTTGAATAGAGCCAGAGTTTGTATCACCCTCCCGTGGGAAAGAATTGTTTTCTCCATCTCTCCACCAGAATTCAG